>NW_027444989.1:0-163630 GCF_048569485.1 Anomaloglossus baeobatrachus
CTGATAAGAACAGATTTTTTGATTTAATGAAGCTTTCCAAAGCACCGCAAAAAATGCATGACCGAAGTCACACCAAAAACAGTGCAAAGGCTAGGATTCGTGTGGACCCCTCCGTGAGGAGAGGGTCCCCAAAAATCAACCCCGTCCCTCCGAGCCAGAAGGCCACAGCAAGGGTCAGGGATCTTCGGTGCTCCCCCAAGCCGAAGCCTGGTTGAGCCTTGTCGTTGCTCCCAGCGTCCACCCAGGCATCTTACCCAAGTGGAGTAGAGAGCTACTAGTTGTTGGTTTCGCAGCCGAAACTGCCCGGACCGTCAACCGGTGTTGGTTTCTCAGCCCAAGGCTAACCGGACCTCCAACCGGGTGTTGGTTTCTCAGCCGAAGCTGACCCGGACCTCCAACCGGGTGTTGGTTTCTCAGCCGAAGCTGACCCGGACCTCCAACCGGGTGTTGGTTTCTCAGCCGAAGCTGACCCGGACCTCCAACCGGGTGTTGGTTTCTCAGCCAAAGCTGACCCGGACCTCCAACCGGG
The DNA here is from genome assembly GCF_048569485.1 of Anomaloglossus baeobatrachus. Lineage (NCBI taxonomy): Eukaryota > Metazoa > Chordata > Amphibia > Anura > Aromobatidae > Anomaloglossus > Anomaloglossus baeobatrachus. The sequence continues at coordinate 530 of NW_027444989.1, forward strand.
TGTTGGTTTCTCAGCCCAAAGCTGAACGGACCTCCGACCATGATTATAAAAATTTCCCTTCCTAGCCAGAAGGCCGGGATAGAGCAATATGCTCAGAAAGTATGAAAGGGCAAGGTACGGTGTGCTACAGAGCCCAAGGCTCGCCGGGGTCCCAAGCCAGCAAGCTCAGACTCACTCCAGGGTCGTCAATCCTGGGGCACATTGCACCATAGCCCCCACACTTACTCAGTCTAATAGCCTCGATCCTGGTAGGGCCATGGTTTCCTCTAGATGGATATACTATCCTCCCAAAGTACTAACAAGCGCAACCTTCCAGTGTGCATTGCATCATTGTACTAAGGTGGCAGGAGCCTTAAACCACCTTTTCGAACGATACTACACTTGATCTTAGCCAAAAGGCCGAGAAGCGATAACCAGAATTGGTTTGGGCCTCGAGTGGCACCCTGGCCTATGCCGGACACATCTTAGGGAGAGAGAGCGAGAGGGAGACAAACCCACGCCTACACAAGACATTTTGTCACCCAAGCCAACCCTTGAAAAGGCTGCTTTGCAGAGCCAAAACAAGAAGAATGGTGCGTTTTGCAGCCGCCGCCCACTGCAATGAATCTGAATAACTCCTCCTTTAGGGCGCAAGCAACTCCCCTCCCCCTTGCAGTCTTTCCAATTCACGATACAAAAAGACGGACAGGACAGGTTGCCTGACTTTCCGTCACTGCCACCCTTTGCCATCCTTACCCGTAGAAAGCCCTTTCATCATCCCCAAACCCTAATCTTTTCCCTTTCCTTCCCAGCCCCCAAACCCTGCCCTCTGTACCTTTCTCACCACCCGCTTCCCTTCTCCTGTCATCCCCCTACCACCCGGGAAAAAAAGAGATTGCCCCCTCCTTCCACTAGCCCACCCTCCCACCCAAAGAACAACTTCTTCTGCGCAGCTTGTTTTCTAGGCAGCAGCGCTATTGTGATGTCATCGGGGGGCATTGTGACAAGCCGCCAGTGTTCCGTCTCTTCATGTTGTGCACAGTTCAAACGGAAAATACATCAACAGGCAGACTACAGAAAAGCTTACTATCAAAGGTTAGAGGGGGGCTTTCTCAGAGGGCTTTTTACAGTTTTTCTATTCCCAATTAGCCGTTTAAGTGTACTTATTGAAAGTAGTAATTCTTTCATAGGCCGCCCTTTCTTAGTATTTGACGTTCCTTATATTGCGGTATGAGGCTTCGCAGTAGGTTGCAAACATTCATCACCCATGACTGTCCCCAATTGAGCTCAGAAGCTCAATGTCTATCATGACCTCTCTTTTAGAATGTCCAAGAGCAAGCAAACTATTCCTCCAGGAGAGGGCGCCAACAGACTACTAAAGAGATCATCATTACTCAAAGAAAACCCCAAAAACCAATGCATGATAGGAATAAACAGGTAACTTTCTTTGGAGTGGAAGCGGAGAGATCGCACCAGATGCCAATTCTAGATGTTATCACACCTGTGGTCACTGCAGCAGCAGGTGAATCCACTTTGTCCAAAAGGGATCTATTCCATTCAATTGCAAATGATCTAGATAAGACAGAGAACTGCAGCACGGGGACATAGCCGAGTTGGTCAGGTTGAGTGGTGATGAGTTTGCTATTTGGATGAATAAAGAAAGTCAAAAGTGTGAAAGATAAAAAACAAAAGGAGGAAGTGTGAAAAGTGAATGGGCCAAATTGAGGTGCATATGAAGACGTATGCTTTCTTCCAATTCATTAAATCGGGCTAATATGAATCAGGTGAATTGAGTTCTGCTTTTGGAAACTGGGTTAAGAAGGGGTGCACCGTTCCTGGAGGTACTGCAATACCAGGTCAATGCGTGGAGTGGACAGAGCAAGCTCTTTTTCCATCTCCCTGTTCTAAAAATCCATTTAATATATGGTCCCCAGATAGGGGACGTATCAGATATTAAACTGATAAGAACAGATACTACACTTGATCTTAGCCAAAAGGCCGAGAAGCGATAACCAGAATTGGTTTGGGCCTCGAGTGGCACCCTGGCCTATGCCGGACACATCTTAGGGAGAGAGAGCGAGAGGGAGACAAACCCACGCCTACACAAGACATTTTGTCACCCAAGCCAACCCTTGAAAAGGCTGCTTTGCAGAGCCAAAACAAGAAGAATGGTGCGTTTTGCAGCCGCCGCCCACTGCAATGAATCTGAATAACTCCTCCTTTAGGGCGCAAGCAACTCCCCTCCCCCTTGCAGTCTTTCCAATTCACGATACAAAAAGACGGACAGGACAGGTTGCCTGACTTTCCGTCACTGCCACCCTTTGCCATCCTTACCCGTAGAAAGCCCTTTCATCATCCCCAAACCCTAATCTTTTCCCTTTCCTTCCCAGCCCCCAAACCCTGCCCTCTGTACCTTTCTCACCACCCGCTTCCCTTCTCCTGTCATCCCCCTACCACCCGGGAAAAAAAGAGATTGCCCCCTCCTTCCACTAGCCCACCCTCCCACCCAAAGAACAACTTCTTCTGCGCAGCTTGTTTTCTAGGCAGCAGCGCTATTGTGATGTCATCGGGGGGCATTGTGACAAGCCGCCAGTGTTCCGTCTCTTCATGTTGTGCACAGTTCAAACGGAAAATACATCAACAGGCAGACTACAGAAAAGCTTACTATCAAAGGTTAGAGGGGGGCTTTCTCAGAGGGCTTTTTACAGTTTTTCTATTCCCAATTAGCCGTTTAAGTGTACTTATTGAAAGTAGTAATTCTTTCATAGGCCGCCCTTTCTTAGTATTTGACGTTCCTTATATTGCGGTATGAGGCTTCGCAGTAGGTTGCAAACATTCATCACCCATGACTGTCCCCAATTGAGCTCAGAAGCTCAATGTCTATCATGACCTCTCTTTTAGAATGTCCAAGAGCAAGCAAACTATTCCTCCAGGAGAGGGCGCCAACAGACTACTAAAGAGATCATCATTACTCAAAGAAAACCCCAAAAACCAATGCATGATAGGAATAAACAGGTAACTTTCTTTGGAGTGGAAGCGGAGAGATCGCACCAGATGCCAATTCTAGATGTTATCACACCTGTGGTCACTGCAGCAGCAGGTGAATCCACTTTGTCCAAAAGGGATCTATTCCATTCAATTGCAAATGATCTAGATAAGACAGAGAACTGCAGCACGGGGACATAGCCGAGTTGGTCAGGTTGAGTGGTGATGAGTTTGCTATTTGGATGAATAAAGAAAGTCAAAAGTGTGAAAGATAAAAAACAAAAGGAGGAAGTGTGAAAAGTGAATGGGCCAAATTGAGGTGCATATGAAGACGTATGCTTTCTTCCAATTCATTAAATCGGGCTAATATGAATCAGGTGAATTGAGTTCTGCTTTTGGAAACTGGGTTAAGAAGGGGTGCACCGTTCCTGGAGGTACTGCAATACCAGGTCAATGCGTGGAGTGGACAGAGCAAGCTCTTTTTCCATCTCCCTGTTCTAAAAATCCATTTAATATATGGTCCCCAGATAGGGGACGTATCAGATATTAAACTGATAAGAACAGATACTACACTTGATCTTAGCCAAAAGGCCGAGAAGCGATAACCAGAATTGGTTTGGGCCTCGAGTGGCACCCTGGCCTATGCCGGACACATCTTAGGGAGAGAGAGCGAGAGGGAGACAAACCCACGCCTACACAAGACATTTTGTCACCCAAGCCAACCCTTGAAAAGGCTGCTTTGCAGAGCCAAAACAAGAAGAATGGTGCGTTTTGCAGCCGCCGCCCACTGCAATGAATCTGAATAACTCCTCCTTTAGGGCGCAAGCAACTCCCCTCCCCCTTGCAGTCTTTCCAATTCACGATACAAAAAGACGGACAGGACAGGTTGCCTGACTTTCCGTCACTGCCACCCTTTGCCATCCTTACCCGTAGAAAGCCCTTTCATCATCCCCAAACCCTAATCTTTTCCCTTTCCTTCCCAGCCCCCAAACCCTGCCCTCTGTACCTTTCTCACCACCCGCTTCCCTTCTCCTGTCATCCCCCTACCACCCGGGAAAAAAAGAGATTGCCCCCTCCTTCCACTAGCCCACCCTCCCACCCAAAGAACAACTTCTTCTGCGCAGCTTGTTTTCTAGGCAGCAGCGCTATTGTGATGTCATCGGGGGGCATTGTGACAAGCCGCCAGTGTTCCGTCTCTTCATGTTGTGCACAGTTCAAACGGAAAATACATCAACAGGCAGACTACAGAAAAGCTTACTATCAAAGGTTAGAGGGGGGCTTTCTCAGAGGGCTTTTTACAGTTTTTCTATTCCCAATTAGCCGTTTAAGTGTACTTATTGAAAGTAGTAATTCTTTCATAGGCCGCCCTTTCTTAGTATTTGACGTTCCTTATATTGCGGTATGAGGCTTCGCAGTAGGTTGCAAACATTCATCACCCATGACTGTCCCCAATTGAGCTCAGAAGCTCAATGTCTATCATGACCTCTCTTTTAGAATGTCCAAGAGCAAGCAAACTATTCCTCCAGGAGAGGGCGCCAACAGACTACTAAAGAGATCATCATTACTCAAAGAAAACCCCAAAAACCAATGCATGATAGGAATAAACAGGTAACTTTCTTTGGAGTGGAAGCGGAGAGATCGCACCAGATGCCAATTCTAGATGTTATCACACCTGTGGTCACTGCAGCAGCAGGTGAATCCACTTTGTCCAAAAGGGATCTATTCCATTCAATTGCAAATGATCTAGATAAGACAGAGAACTGCAGCACGGGGACATAGCCGAGTTGGTCAGGTTGAGTGGTGATGAGTTTGCTATTTGGATGAATAAAGAAAGTCAAAAGTGTGAAAGATAAAAAACAAAAGGAGGAAGTGTGAAAAGTGAATGGGCCAAATTGAGGTGCATATGAAGACGTATGCTTTCTTCCAATTCATTAAATCGGGCTAATATGAATCAGGTGAATTGAGTTCTGCTTTTGGAAACTGGGTTAAGAAGGGGTGCACCGTTCCTGGAGGTACTGCAATACCAGGTCAATGCGTGGAGTGGACAGAGCAAGCTCTTTTTCCATCTCCCTGTTCTAAAAATCCATTTAATATATGGTCCCCAGATAGGGGACGTATCAGATATTAAACTGATAAGAACAGATACTACACTTGATCTTAGCCAAAAGGCCGAGAAGCGATAACCAGAATTGGTTTGGGCCTCGAGTGGCACCCTGGCCTATGCCGGACACATCTTAGGGAGAGAGAGCGAGAGGGAGACAAACCCACGCCTACACAAGACATTTTGTCACCCAAGCCAACCCTTGAAAAGGCTGCTTTGCAGAGCCAAAACAAGAAGAATGGTGCGTTTTGCAGCCGCCGCCCACTGCAATGAATCTGAATAACTCCTCCTTTAGGGCGCAAGCAACTCCCCTCCCCCTTGCAGTCTTTCCAATTCACGATACAAAAAGACGGACAGGACAGGTTGCCTGACTTTCCGTCACTGCCACCCTTTGCCATCCTTACCCGTAGAAAGCCCTTTCATCATCCCCAAACCCTAATCTTTTCCCTTTCCTTCCCAGCCCCCAAACCCTGCCCTCTGTACCTTTCTCACCACCCGCTTCCCTTCTCCTGTCATCCCCCTACCACCCGGGAAAAAAAGAGATTGCCCCCTCCTTCCACTAGCCCACCCTCCCACCCAAAGAACAACTTCTTCTGCGCAGCTTGTTTTCTAGGCAGCAGCGCTATTGTGATGTCATCGGGGGGCATTGTGACAAGCCGCCAGTGTTCCGTCTCTTCATGTTGTGCACAGTTCAAACGGAAAATACATCAACAGGCAGACTACAGAAAAGCTTACTATCAAAGGTTAGAGGGGGGCTTTCTCAGAGGGCTTTTTACAGTTTTTCTATTCCCAATTAGCCGTTTAAGTGTACTTATTGAAAGTAGTAATTCTTTCATAGGCCGCCCTTTCTTAGTATTTGACGTTCCTTATATTGCGGTATGAGGCTTCGCAGTAGGTTGCAAACATTCATCACCCATGACTGTCCCCAATTGAGCTCAGAAGCTCAATGTCTATCATGACCTCTCTTTTAGAATGTCCAAGAGCAAGCAAACTATTCCTCCAGGAGAGGGCGCCAACAGACTACTAAAGAGATCATCATTACTCAAAGAAAACCCCAAAAACCAATGCATGATAGGAATAAACAGGTAACTTTCTTTGGAGTGGAAGCGGAGAGATCGCACCAGATGCCAATTCTAGATGTTATCACACCTGTGGTCACTGCAGCAGCAGGTGAATCCACTTTGTCCAAAAGGGATCTATTCCATTCAATTGCAAATGATCTAGATAAGACAGAGAACTGCAGCACGGGGACATAGCCGAGTTGGTCAGGTTGAGTGGTGATGAGTTTGCTATTTGGATGAATAAAGAAAGTCAAAAGTGTGAAAGATAAAAAACAAAAGGAGGAAGTGTGAAAAGTGAATGGGCCAAATTGAGGTGCATATGAAGACGTATGCTTTCTTCCAATTCATTAAATCGGGCTAATATGAATCAGGTGAATTGAGTTCTGCTTTTGGAAACTGGGTTAAGAAGGGGTGCACCGTTCCTGGAGGTACTGCAATACCAGGTCAATGCGTGGAGTGGACAGAGCAAGCTCTTTTTCCATCTCCCTGTTCTAAAAATCCATTTAATATATGGTCCCCAGATAGGGGACGTATCAGATATTAAACTGATAAGAACAGATACTACACTTGATCTTAGCCAAAAGGCCGAGAAGCGATAACCAGAATTGGTTTGGGCCTCGAGTGGCACCCTGGCCTATGCCGGACACATCTTAGGGAGAGAGAGCGAGAGGGAGACAAACCCACGCCTACACAAGACATTTTGTCACCCAAGCCAACCCTTGAAAAGGCTGCTTTGCAGAGCCAAAACAAGAAGAATGGTGCGTTTTGCAGCCGCCGCCCACTGCAATGAATCTGAATAACTCCTCCTTTAGGGCGCAAGCAACTCCCCTCCCCCTTGCAGTCTTTCCAATTCACGATACAAAAAGACGGACAGGACAGGTTGCCTGACTTTCCGTCACTGCCACCCTTTGCCATCCTTACCCGTAGAAAGCCCTTTCATCATCCCCAAACCCTAATCTTTTCCCTTTCCTTCCCAGCCCCCAAACCCTGCCCTCTGTACCTTTCTCACCACCCGCTTCCCTTCTCCTGTCATCCCCCTACCACCCGGGAAAAAAAGAGATTGCCCCCTCCTTCCACTAGCCCACCCTCCCACCCAAAGAACAACTTCTTCTGCGCAGCTTGTTTTCTAGGCAGCAGCGCTATTGTGATGTCATCGGGGGGCATTGTGACAAGCCGCCAGTGTTCCGTCTCTTCATGTTGTGCACAGTTCAAACGGAAAATACATCAACAGGCAGACTACAGAAAAGCTTACTATCAAAGGTTAGAGGGGGGCTTTCTCAGAGGGCTTTTTACAGTTTTTCTATTCCCAATTAGCCGTTTAAGTGTACTTATTGAAAGTAGTAATTCTTTCATAGGCCGCCCTTTCTTAGTATTTGACGTTCCTTATATTGCGGTATGAGGCTTCGCAGTAGGTTGCAAACATTCATCACCCATGACTGTCCCCAATTGAGCTCAGAAGCTCAATGTCTATCATGACCTCTCTTTTAGAATGTCCAAGAGCAAGCAAACTATTCCTCCAGGAGAGGGCGCCAACAGACTACTAAAGAGATCATCATTACTCAAAGAAAACCCCAAAAACCAATGCATGATAGGAATAAACAGGTAACTTTCTTTGGAGTGGAAGCGGAGAGATCGCACCAGATGCCAATTCTAGATGTTATCACACCTGTGGTCACTGCAGCAGCAGGTGAATCCACTTTGTCCAAAAGGGATCTATTCCATTCAATTGCAAATGATCTAGATAAGACAGAGAACTGCAGCACGGGGACATAGCCGAGTTGGTCAGGTTGAGTGGTGATGAGTTTGCTATTTGGATGAATAAAGAAAGTCAAAAGTGTGAAAGATAAAAAACAAAAGGAGGAAGTGTGAAAAGTGAATGGGCCAAATTGAGGTGCATATGAAGACGTATGCTTTCTTCCAATTCATTAAATCGGGCTAATATGAATCAGGTGAATTGAGTTCTGCTTTTGGAAACTGGGTTAAGAAGGGGTGCACCGTTCCTGGAGGTACTGCAATACCAGGTCAATGCGTGGAGTGGACAGAGCAAGCTCTTTTTCCATCTCCCTGTTCTAAAAATCCATTTAATATATGGTCCCCAGATAGGGGACGTATCAGATATTAAACTGATAAGAACAGATACTACACTTGATCTTAGCCAAAAGGCCGAGAAGCGATAACCAGAATTGGTTTGGGCCTCGAGTGGCACCCTGGCCTATGCCGGACACATCTTAGGGAGAGAGAGCGAGAGGGAGACAAACCCACGCCTACACAAGACATTTTGTCACCCAAGCCAACCCTTGAAAAGGCTGCTTTGCAGAGCCAAAACAAGAAGAATGGTGCGTTTTGCAGCCGCCGCCCACTGCAATGAATCTGAATAACTCCTCCTTTAGGGCGCAAGCAACTCCCCTCCCCCTTGCAGTCTTTCCAATTCACGATACAAAAAGACGGACAGGACAGGTTGCCTGACTTTCCGTCACTGCCACCCTTTGCCATCCTTACCCGTAGAAAGCCCTTTCATCATCCCCAAACCCTAATCTTTTCCCTTTCCTTCCCAGCCCCCAAACCCTGCCCTCTGTACCTTTCTCACCACCCGCTTCCCTTCTCCTGTCATCCCCCTACCACCCGGGAAAAAAAGAGATTGCCCCCTCCTTCCACTAGCCCACCCTCCCACCCAAAGAACAACTTCTTCTGCGCAGCTTGTTTTCTAGGCAGCAGCGCTATTGTGATGTCATCGGGGGGCATTGTGACAAGCCGCCAGTGTTCCGTCTCTTCATGTTGTGCACAGTTCAAACGGAAAATACATCAACAGGCAGACTACAGAAAAGCTTACTATCAAAGGTTAGAGGGGGGCTTTCTCAGAGGGCTTTTTACAGTTTTTCTATTCCCAATTAGCCGTTTAAGTGTACTTATTGAAAGTAGTAATTCTTTCATAGGCCGCCCTTTCTTAGTATTTGACGTTCCTTATATTGCGGTATGAGGCTTCGCAGTAGGTTGCAAACATTCATCACCCATGACTGTCCCCAATTGAGCTCAGAAGCTCAATGTCTATCATGACCTCTCTTTTAGAATGTCCAAGAGCAAGCAAACTATTCCTCCAGGAGAGGGCGCCAACAGACTACTAAAGAGATCATCATTACTCAAAGAAAACCCCAAAAACCAATGCATGATAGGAATAAACAGGTAACTTTCTTTGGAGTGGAAGCGGAGAGATCGCACCAGATGCCAATTCTAGATGTTATCACACCTGTGGTCACTGCAGCAGCAGGTGAATCCACTTTGTCCAAAAGGGATCTATTCCATTCAATTGCAAATGATCTAGATAAGACAGAGAACTGCAGCACGGGGACATAGCCGAGTTGGTCAGGTTGAGTGGTGATGAGTTTGCTATTTGGATGAATAAAGAAAGTCAAAAGTGTGAAAGATAAAAAACAAAAGGAGGAAGTGTGAAAAGTGAATGGGCCAAATTGAGGTGCATATGAAGACGTATGCTTTCTTCCAATTCATTAAATCGGGCTAATATGAATCAGGTGAATTGAGTTCTGCTTTTGGAAACTGGGTTAAGAAGGGGTGCACCGTTCCTGGAGGTACTGCAATACCAGGTCAATGCGTGGAGTGGACAGAGCAAGCTCTTTTTCCATCTCCCTGTTCTAAAAATCCATTTAATATATGGTCCCCAGATAGGGGACGTATCAGATATTAAACTGATAAGAACAGATACTACACTTGATCTTAGCCAAAAGGCCGAGAAGCGATAACCAGAATTGGTTTGGGCCTCGAGTGGCACCCTGGCCTATGCCGGACACATCTTAGGGAGAGAGAGCGAGAGGGAGACAAACCCACGCCTACACAAGACATTTTGTCACCCAAGCCAACCCTTGAAAAGGCTGCTTTGCAGAGCAAAAACAAGAAGAATGGTGCGTTTTGCAGCCGCCGCCCACTGCAATGAATCTGAATAACTCCTCCTTTAGGGCGCAAGCAACTCCCCTCCCCCTTGCAGTCTTTCCAATTCACGATACAAAAAGACGGACAGGACAGGTTGCCTGACTTTCCGTCACTGCCACCCTTTGCCATCCTTACCCGTAGAAAGCCCTTTCATCATCCCCAAACCCTAATCTTTTCCCTTTCCTTCCCAGCCCCCAAACCCTGCCCTCTGTACCTTTCTCACCACCCGCTTCCCTTCTCCTGTCATCCCCCTACCACCCGGGAAAAAAAGAGATTGCCCCCTCCTTCCACTAGCCCACCCTCCCACCCAAAGAACAACTTCTTCTGCGCAGCTTGTTTTCTAGGCAGCAGCGCTATTGTGATGTCATCAGGGGGCATTGTGACAAGCCGCCAGTGTTCCGTCTCTTCATGTTGTGCACAGTTCAAACGGAAAATACATCAACAGGCAGACTACAGAAAAGCTTACTATCAAAGGTTAGAGGGGGGCTTTCTCAGAGGGCTTTTTACAGTTTTTCTATTCCCAATTAGCCGTTTAAGTGTACTTATTGAAAGTAGTAATTCTTTCATAGGCCGCCCTTTCTTAGTATTTGACGTTCCTTATATTGCGGTATGAGGCTTCGCAGTAGGTTGCAAACATTCATCACCCATGACTGTCCCCAATTGAGCTCAGAAGCTCAATGTCTATCATGACCTCTCTTTTAGAATGTCCAAGAGCAAGCAAACTATTCCTCCAGGAGAGGGCGCCAACAGACTACTAAAGAGATCATCATTACTCAAAGAAAACCCCAAAAACCAATGCATGATAGGAATAAACAGGTAACTTTCTTTGGAGTGGAAGCGGAGAGATCGCACCAGATGCCAATTCTAGATGTTATCACACCTGTGGTCACTGCAGCAGCAGGTGAATCCACTTTGTCCAAAAGGGATCTATTCCATTCAATTGCAAATGATCTAGATAAGACAGAGAACTGCAGCACGGGGACATAGCCGAGTTGGTCAGGTTGAGTGGTGATGAGTTTGCTATTTGGATGAATAAAGAAAGTCAAAAGTGTGAAAGATAAAAAACAAAAGGAGGAAGTGTGAAAAGTGAATGGGCCAAATTGAGGTGCATATGAAGACGTATGCTTTCTTCCAATTCATTAAATCGGGCTAATATGAATCAGGTGAATTGAGTTCTGCTTTTGGAAACTGGGTTAAGAAGGGGTGCACCGTTCCTGGAGGTACTGCAATACCAGGTCAATGCGTGGAGTGGACAGAGCAAGCTCTTTTTCCATCTCCCTGTTCTAAAAATCCATTTAATATATGGTCCCCAGATAGGGGACGTATCAGATATTAAACTGATAAGAACAGATACTACACTTGATCTTAGCCAAAAGGCCGAGAAGCGATAACCAGAATTGGTTTGGGCCTCGAGTGGCACCCTGGCCTATGCCGGACACATCTTAGGGAGAGAGAGCGAGAGGGAGACAAACCCACGCCTACACAAGACATTTTGTCACCCAAGCCAACCCTTGAAAAGGCTGCTTTGCAGAGCCAAAACAAGAAGAATGGTGCGTTTTGCAGCCGCCGCCCACTGCAATGAATCTGAATAACTCCTCCTTTAGGGCGCAAGCAACTCCCCTCCCCCTTGCAGTCTTTCCAATTCACGATACAAAAAGACGGACAGGACAGGTTGCCTGACTTTCCGTCACTGCCACCCTTTGCCATCCTTACCCGTAGAAAGCCCTTTCATCATCCCCAAACCCTAATCTTTTCCCTTTCCTTCCCAGCCCCCAAACCCTGCCCTCTGTACCTTTCTCACCACCCGCTTCCCTTCTCCTGTCATCCCCCTACCACCCGGGAAAAAAAGAGATTGCCCCCTCCTTCCACTAGCCCACCCTCCCACCCAAAGAACAACTTCTTCTGCGCAGCTTGTTTTCTAGGCAGCAGCGCTATTGTGATGTCATCGGGGGGCATTGTGACAAGCCGCCAGTGTTCCGTCTCTTCATGTTGTGCACAGTTCAAACGGAAAATACATCAACAGGCAGACTACAGAAAAGCTTACTATCAAAGGTTAGAGGGGGGCTTTCTCAGAGGGCTTTTTACAGTTTTTCTATTCCCAATTAGCCGTTTAAGTGTACTTATTGAAAGTAGTAATTCTTTCATAGGCCGCCCTTTCTTAGTATTTGACGTTCCTTATATTGCGGTATGAGGCTTCGCAGTAGGTTGCAAACATTCATCACCCATGACTGTCCCCAATTGAGCTCAGAAGCTCAATGTCTATCATGACCTCTCTTTTAGAATGTCCAAGAGCAAGCAAACTATTCCTCCAGGAGAGGGCGCCAACAGACTACTAAAGAGATCATCATTACTCAAAGAAAACCCCAAAAACCAATGCATGATAGGAATAAACAGGTAACTTTCTTTGGAGTGGAAGCGGAGAGATCGCACCAGATGCCAATTCTAGATGTTATCACACCTGTGGTCACTGCAGCAGCAGGTGAATCCACTTTGTCCAAAAGGGATCTATTCCATTCAATTGCAAATGATCTAGATAAGACAGAGAACTGCAGCACGGGGACATAGCCGAGTTGGTCAGGTTGAGTGGTGATGAGTTTGCTATTTGGATGAATAAAGAAAGTCAAAAGTGTGAAAGATAAAAAACAAAAGGAGGAAGTGTGAAAAGTGAATGGGCCAAATTGAGGTGCATATGAAGACGTATGCTTTCTTCCAATTCATTAAATCGGGCTAATATGAATCAGGTGAATTGAGTTCTGCTTTTGGAAACTGGGTTAAGAAGGGGTGCACCGTTCCTGGAGGTACTGCAATACCAGGTCAATGCGTGGAGTGGACAGAGCAAGCTCTTTTTCCATCTCCCTGTTCTAAAAATCCATTTAATATATGGTCCCCAGATAGGGGACGTATCAGATATTAAACTGATAAGAACAGATACTACACTTGATCTTAGCCAAAAGGCCGAGAAGCGATAACCAGAATTGGTTTGGGCCTCGAGTGGCACCCTGGCCTATGCCGGACACATCTTAGGGAGAGAGAGCGAGAGGGAGACAAACCCACGCCTACACAAGACATTTTGTCACCCAAGCCAACCCTTGAAAAGGCTGCTTTGCAGAGCCAAAACAAGAAGAATGGTGCGTTTTGCAGCCGCCGCCCACTGCAATGAATCTGAATAACTCCTCCTTTAGGGCGCAAGCAACTCCCCTCCCCCTTGCAGTCTTTCCAATTCACGATACAAAAAGACGGACAGGACAGGTTGCCTGACTTTCCGTCACTGCCACCCTTTGCCATCCTTACCCGTAGAAAGCCCTTTCATCATCCCCAAACCCTAATCTTTTCCCTTTCCTTCCCAGCCCCCAAACCCTGCCCTCTGTACCTTTCTCACCACCCGCTTCCCTTCTCCTGTCATCCCCCTACCACCCGGGAAAAAAAGAGATTGCCCCCTCCTTCCACTAGCCCACCCTCCCACCCAAAGAACAACTTCTTCTGCGCAGCTTGTTTTCTAGGCAGCAGCGCTATTGTGATGTCATCGGGGGGCATTGTGACAAGCCGCCAGTGTTCCGTCTCTTCATGTTGTGCACAGTTCAAACGGAAAATACATCAACAGGCAGACTACAGAAAAGCTTACTATCAAAGGTTAGAGGGGGGCTTTCTCAGAGGGCTTTTTACAGTTTTTCTATTCCCAATTAGCCGTTTAAGTGTACTTATTGAAAGTAGTAATTCTTTCATAGGCCGCCCTTTCTTAGTATTTGACGTTCCTTATATTGCGGTATGAGGCTTCGCAGTAGGTTGCAAACATTCATCACCCATGACTGTCCCCAATTGAGCTCAGAAGCTCAATGTCTATCATGACCTCTCTTTTAGAATGTCCAAGAGCAAGCAAACTATTCCTCCAGGAGAGGGCGCCAACAGACTACTAAAGAGATCATCATTACTCAAAGAAAACCCCAAAAACCAATGCATGATAGGAATAAACAGGTAACTTTCTTTGGAGTGGAAGCGGAGAGATCGCACCAGATGCCAATTCTAGATGTTATCACACCTGTGGTCACTGCAGCAGCAGGTGAATCCACTTTGTCCAAAAGGGATCTATTCCATTCAATTGCAAATGATCTAGATAAGACAGAGAACTGCAGCACGGGGACATAGCCGAGTTGGTCAGGTTGAGTGGTGATGAGTTTGCTATTTGGATGAATAAAGAAAGTCAAAAGTGTGAAAGATAAAAAACAAAAGGAGGAAGTGTGAAAAGTGAATGGGCCAAATTGAGGTGCATATGAAGACGTATGCTTTCTTCCAATTCATTAAATCGGGCTAATATGAATCAGGTGAATTGAGTTCTGCTTTTGGAAACTGGGTTAAGAAGGGGTGCACCGTTCCTGGAGGTACTGCAATACCAGGTCAATGCGTGGAGTGGACAGAGCAAGCTCTTTTTCCATCTCCCTGTTCTAAAAATCCATTTAATATATGGTCCCCAGATAGGGGACGTATCAGATATTAAACTGATAAGAACAGATACTACACTTGATCTTAGCCAAAAGGCCGAGAAGCGATAACCAGAATTGGTTTGGGCCTCGAGTGGCACCCTGGCCTATGCCGGACACATCTTAGGGAGAGAGAGCGAGAGGGAGACAAACCCACGCCTACACAAGACATTTTGTCACCCAAGCCAACCCTTGAAAAGGCTGCTTTGCAGAGCCAAAACAAGAAGAATGGTGCGTTTTGCAGCCGCCGCCCACTGCAATGAATCTGAATAACTCCTCCTTTAGGGCGCAAGCAACTCCCCTCCCCCTTGCAGTCTTTCCAATTCACGATACAAAAAGACGGACAGGACAGGTTGCCTGACTTTCCGTCACTGCCACCCTTTGCCATCCTTACCCGTAGAAAGCCCTTTCATCATCCCCAAACCCTAATCTTTTCCCTTTCCTTCCCAGCCCCCAAACCCTGCCCTCTGTACCTTTCTCACCACCCGCTTCCCTTCTCCTGTCATCCCCCTACCACCCGGGAAAAAAAGAGATTGCCCCCTCCTTCCACTAGCCCACCCTCCCACCCAAAGAACAACTTCTTCTGCGCAGCTTGTTTTCTAGGCAGCAGCGCTATTGTGATGTCATCGGGGGGCATTGTGACAAGCCGCCAGTGTTCCGTCTCTTCATGTTGTGCACAGTTCAAACGGAAAATACATCAACAGGCAGACTACAGAAAAGCTTACTATCAAAGGTTAGAGGGGGGCTTTCTCAGAGGGCTTTTTACAGTTTTTCTATTCCCAATTAGCCGTTTAAGTGTACTTATTGAAAGTAGTAATTCTTTCATAGGCCGCCCTTTCTTAGTATTTGACGTTCCTTATATTGCGGTATGAGGCTTCGCAGTAGGTTGCAAACATTCATCACCCATGACTGTCCCCAATTGAGCTCAGAAGCTCAATGTCTATCATGACCTCTCTTTTAGAATGTCCAAGAGCAAGCAAACTATTCCTCCAGGAGAGGGCGCCAACAGACTACTAAAGAGATCATCATTACTCAAAGAAAACCCCAAAAACCAATGCATGATAGGAATAAACAGGTAACTTTCTTTGGAGTGGAAGCGGAGAGATCGCACCAGATGCCAATTCTAGATGTTATCACACCTGTGGTCACTGCAGCAGCAGGTGAATCCACTTTGTCCAAAAGGGATCTATTCCATTCAATTGCAAATGATCTAGATAAGACAGAGAACTGCAGCACGGGGACATAGCCGAGTTGGTCAGGTTGAGTGGTGATGAGTTTGCTATTTGGATGAATAAAGAAAGTCAAAAGTGTGAAAGATAAAAAACAAAAGGAGGAAGTGTGAAAAGTGAATGGGCCAAATTGAGGTGCATATGAAGACGTATGCTTTCTTCCAATTCATTAAATCGGGCTAATATGAATCAGGTGAATTGAGTTCTGCTTTTGGAAACTGGGTTAAGAAGGGGTGCACCGTTCCTGGAGGTACTGCAATACCAGGTCAATGCGTGGAGTGGACAGAGCAAGCTCTTTTTCCATCTCCCTGTTCTAAAAATCCATTTAATATATGGTCCCCAGATAGGGGACGTATCAGATATTAAACTGATAAGAACAGATACTACACTTGATCTTAGCCAAAAGGCCGAGAAGCGATAACCAGAATTGGTTTGGGCCTCGAGTGGCACCCTGGCCTATGCCGGACACATCTTAGGGAGAGAGAGCGAGAGGGAGACAAACCCACGCCTACACAAGACATTTTGTCACCCAAGCCAACCCTTGAAAAGGCTGCTTTGCAGAGCAAAAACAAGAAGAATGGTGCGTTTTGCAGCCGCCGCCCACTGCAATGAATCTGAATAACTCCTCCTTTAGGGCGCAAGCAACTCCCCTCCCCCTTGCAGTCTTTCCAATTCACGATACAAAAAGACGGACAGGACAGGTTGCCTGACTTTCCGTCACTGCCACCCTTTGCCATCCTTACCCGTAGAAAGCCCTTTCATCATCCCCAAACCCTAATCTTTTCCCTTTCCTTCCCAGCCCCCAAACCCTGCCCTCTGTACCTTTCTCACCACCCGCTTCCCTTCTCCTGTCATCCCCCTACCACCCGGGAAAAAAAGAGATTGCCCCCTCCTTCCACTAGCCCACCCTCCCACCCAAAGAACAACTTCTTCTGCGCAGCTTGTTTTCTAGGCAGCAGCGCTATTGTGATGTCATCGGGGGGCATTGTGACAAGCCGCCAGTGTTCCGTCTCTTCATGTTGTGCACAGTTCAAACGGAAAATACATCAACAGGCAGACTACAGAAAAGCTTACTATCAAAGGTTAGAGGGGGGCTTTCTCAGAGGGCTTTTTACAGTTTTTCTATTCCCAATTAGCCGTTTAAGTGTACTTATTGAAAGTAGTAATTCTTTCATAGGCCGCCCTTTCTTAGTATTTGACGTTCCTTATATTGCGGTATGAGGCTTCGCAGTAGGTTGCAAACATTCATCACCCATGACTGTCCCCAATTGAGCTCAGAAGCTCAATGTCTATCATGACCTCTCTTTTAGAATGTCCAAGAGCAAGCAAACTATTCCTCCAGGAGAGGGCGCCAACAGACTACTAAAGAGATCATCATTACTCAAAGAAAACCCCAAAAACCAATGCATGATAGGAATAAACAGGTAACTTTCTTTGGAGTGGAAGCGGAGAGATCGCACCAGATGCCAATTCTAGATGTTATCACACCTGTGGTCACTGCAGCAGCAGGTGAATCCACTTTGTCCAAAAGGGATCTATTCCATTCAATTGCAAATGATCTAGATAAGACAGAGAACTGCAGCACGGGGACATAGCCGAGTTGGTCAGGTTGAGTGGTGATGAGTTTGCTATTTGGATGAATAAAGAAAGTCAAAAGTGTGAAAGATAAAAAACAAAAGGAGGAAGTGTGAAAAGTGAATGGGCCAAATTGAGGTGCATATGAAGACGTATGCTTTCTTCCAATTCATTAAATCGGGCTAATATGAATCAGGTGAATTGAGTTCTGCTTTTGGAAACTGGGTTAAGAAGGGGTGCACCGTTCCTGGAGGTACTGCAATACCAGGTCAATGCGTGGAGTGGACAGAGCAAGCTCTTTTTCCATCTCCCTGTTCTAAAAATCCATTTAATATATGGTCCCCAGATAGGGGACGTATCAGATATTAAACTGATAAGAACAGATACTACACTTGATCTTAGCCAAAAGGCCGAGAAGCGATAACCAGAATTGGTTTGGGCCTCGAGTGGCACCCTGGCCTATGCCGGACACATCTTAGGGAGAGAGAGCGAGAGGGAGACAAACCCACGCCTACACAAGACATTTTGTCACCCAAGCCAACCCTTGAAAAGGCTGCTTTGCAGAGCCAAAACAAGAAGAATGGTGCGTTTTGCAGCCGCCGCCCACTGCAATGAATCTGAATAACTCCTCCTTTAGGGCGCAAGCAACTCCCCTCCCCCTTGCAGTCTTTCCAATTCACGATACAAAAAGACGGACAGGACAGGTTGCCTGACTTTCCGTCACTGCCACCCTTTGCCATCCTTACCCGTAGAAAGCCCTTTCATCATCCCCAAACCCTAATCTTTTCCCTTTCCTTCCCAGCCCCCAAACCCTGCCCTCTGTACCTTTCTCACCACCCGCTTCCCTTCTCCTGTCATCCCCCTACCACCCGGGAAAAAAAGAGATTGCCCCCTCCTTCCACTAGCCCACCCTCCCACCCAAAGAACAACTTCTTCTGCGCAGCTTGTTTTCTAGGCAGCAGCGCTATTGTGATGTCATCGGGGGGCATTGTGACAAGCCGCCAGTGTTCCGTCTCTTCATGTTGTGCACAGTTCAAACGGAAAATACATCAACAGGCAGACTACAGAAAAGCTTACTATCAAAGGTTAGAGGGGGGCTTTCTCAGAGGGCTTTTTACAGTTTTTCTATTCCCAATTAGCCGTTTAAGTGTACTTATTGAAAGTAGTAATTCTTTCATAGGCCGCCCTTTCTTAGTATTTGACGTTCCTTATATTGCGGTATGAGGCTTCGCAGTAGGTTGCAAACATTCATCACCCATGACTGTCCCCAATTGAGCTCAGAAGCTCAATGTCTATCATGACCTCTCTTTTAGAATGTCCAAGAGCAAGCAAACTATTCCTCCAGGAGAGGGCGCCAACAGACTACTAAAGAGATCATCATTACTCAAAGAAAACCCCAAAAACCAATGCATGATAGGAATAAACAGGTAACTTTCTTTGGAGTGGAAGCGGAGAGATCGCACCAGATGCCAATTCTAGATGTTATCACACCTGTGGTCACTGCAGCAGCAGGTGAATCCACTTTGTCCAAAAGGGATCTATTCCATTCAATTGCAAATGATCTAGATAAGACAGAGAACTGCAGCACGGGGACATAGCCGAGTTGGTCAGGTTGAGTGGTGATGAGTTTGCTATTTGGATGAATAAAGAAAGTCAAAAGTGTGAAAGATAAAAAACAAAAGGAGGAAGTGTGAAAAGTGAATGGGCCAAATTGAGGTGCATATGAAGACGTATGCTTTCTTCCAATTCATTAAATCGGGCTAATATGAATCAGGTGAATTGAGTTCTGCTTTTGGAAACTGGGTTAAGAAGGGGTGCACCGTTCCTGGAGGTACTGCAATACCAGGTCAATGCGTGGAGTGGACAGAGCAAGCTCTTTTTCCATCTCCCTGTTCTAAAAATCCATTTAATATATGGTCCCCAGATAGGGGACGTATCAGATATTAAACTGATAAGAACAGATACTACACTTGATCTTAGCCAAAAGGCCGAGAAGCGATAACCAGAATTGGTTTGGGCCTCGAGTGGCACCCTGGCCTATGCCGGACACATCTTAGGGAGAGAGAGCGAGAGGGAGACAAACCCACGCCTACACAAGACATTTTGTCACCCAAGCCAACCCTTGAAAAGGCTGCTTTGCAGAGCCAAAACAAGAAGAATGGTGCGTTTTGCAGCCGCCGCCCACTGCAATGAATCTGAATAACTCCTCCTTTAGGGCGCAAGCAACTCCCCTCCCCCTTGCAGTCTTTCCAATTCACGATACAAAAAGACGGACAGGACAGGTTGCCTGACTTTCCGTCACTGCCACCCTTTGCCATCCTTACCCGTAGAAAGCCCTTTCATCATCCCCAAACCCTAATCTTTTCCCTTTCCTTCCCAGCCCCCAAACCCTGCCCTCTGTACCTTTCTCACCACCCGCTTCCCTTCTCCTGTCATCCCCCTACCACCCGGGAAAAAAAGAGATTGCCCCCTCCTTCCACTAGCCCACCCTCCCACCCAAAGAACAACTTCTTCTGCGCAGCTTGTTTTCTAGGCAGCAGCGCTATTGTGATGTCATCGGGGGGCATTGTGACAAGCCGCCAGTGTTCCGTCTCTTCATGTTGTGCACAGTTCAAACGGAAAATACATCAACAGGCAGACTACAGAAAAGCTTACTATCAAAGGTTAGAGGGGGGCTTTCTCAGAGGGCTTTTTACAGTTTTTCTATTCCCAATTAGCCGTTTAAGTGTACTTATTGAAAGTAGTAATTCTTTCATAGGCCGCCCTTTCTTAGTATTTGACGTTCCTTATATTGCGGTATGAGGCTTCGCAGTAGGTTGCAAACATTCATCACCCATGACTGTCCCCAATTGAGCTCAGAAGCTCAATGTCTATCATGACCTCTCTTTTAGAATGTCCAAGAGCAAGCAAACTATTCCTCCAGGAGAGGGCGCCAACAGACTACTAAAGAGATCATCATTACTCAAAGAAAACCCCAAAAACCAATGCATGATAGGAATAAACAGGTAACTTTCTTTGGAGTGGAAGCGGAGAGATCGCACCAGATGCCAATTCTAGATGTTATCACACCTGTGGTCACTGCAGCAGCAGGTGAATCCACTTTGTCCAAAAGGGATCTATTCCATTCAATTGCAAATGATCTAGATAAGACAGAGAACTGCAGCACGGGGACATAGCCGAGTTGGTCAGGTTGAGTGGTGATGAGTTTGCTATTTGGATGAATAAAGAAAGTCAAAAGTGTGAAAGATAAAAAACAAAAGGAGGAAGTGTGAAAAGTGAATGGGCCAAATTGAGGTGCATATGAAGACGTATGCTTTCTTCCAATTCATTAAATCGGGCTAATATGAATCAGGTGAATTGAGTTCTGCTTTTGGAAACTGGGTTAAGAAGGGGTGCACCGTTCCTGGAGGTACTGCAATACCAGGTCAATGCGTGGAGTGGACAGAGCAAGCTCTTTTTCCATCTCCCTGTTCTAAAAATCCATTTAATATATGGTCCCCAGATAGGGGACGTATCAGATATTAAACTGATAAGAACAGATACTACACTTGATCTTAGCCAAAAGGCCGAGAAGCGATAACCAGAATTGGTTTGGGCCTCGAGTGGCACCCTGGCCTATGCCGGACACATCTTAGGGAGAGAGAGCGAGAGGGAGACAAACCCACGCCTACACAAGACATTTTGTCACCCAAGCCAACCCTTGAAAAGGCTGCTTTGCAGAGCCAAAACAAGAAGAATGGTGCGTTTTGCAGCCGCCGCCCACTGCAATGAATCTGAATAACTCCTCCTTTAGGGCGCAAGCAACTCCCCTCCCCCTTGCAGTCTTTCCAATTCACGATACAAAAAGACGGACAGGACAGGTTGCCTGACTTTCCGTCACTGCCACCCTTTGCCATCCTTACCCGTAGAAAGCCCTTTCATCATCCCCAAACCCTAATCTTTTCCCTTTCCTTCCCAGCCCCCAAACCCTGCCCTCTGTACCTTTCTCACCACCCGCTTCCCTTCTCCTGTCATCCCCCTACCACCCGGGAAAAAAAGAGATTGCCCCCTCCTTCCACTAGCCCACCCTCCCACCCAAAGAACAACTTCTTCTGCGCAGCTTGTTTTCTAGGCAGCAGCGCTATTGTGATGTCATCGGGGGGCATTGTGACAAGCCGCCAGTGTTCCGTCTCTTCATGTTGTGCACAGTTCAAACGGAAAATACATCAACAGGCAGACTACAGAAAAGCTTACTATCAAAGGTTAGAGGGGGGCTTTCTCAGAGGGCTTTTTACAGTTTTTCTATTCCCAATTAGCCGTTTAAGTGTACTTATTGAAAGTAGTAATTCTTTCATAGGCCGCCCTTTCTTAGTATTTGACGTTCCTTATATTGCGGTATGAGGCTTCGCAGTAGGTTGCAAACATTCATCACCCATGACTGTCCCCAATTGAGCTCAGAAGCTCAATGTCTATCATGACCTCTCTTTTAGAATGTCCAAGAGCAAGCAAACTATTCCTCCAGGAGAGGGCGCCAACAGACTACTAAAGAGATCATCATTACTCAAAGAAAACCCCAAAAACCAATGCATGATAGGAATAAACAGGTAACTTTCTTTGGAGTGGAAGCGGAGAGATCGCACCAGATGCCAATTCTAGATGTTATCACACCTGTGGTCACTGCAGCAGCAGGTGAATCCACTTTGTCCAAAAGGGATCTATTCCATTCAATTGCAAATGATCTAGATAAGACAGAGAACTGCAGCACGGGGACATAGCCGAGTTGGTCAGGTTGAGTGGTGATGAGTTTGCTATTTGGATGAATAAAGAAAGTCAAAAGTGTGAAAGATAAAAAACAAAAGGAGGAAGTGTGAAAAGTGAATGGGCCAAATTGAGGTGCATATGAAGACGTATGCTTTCTTCCAATTCATTAAATCGGGCTAATATGAATCAGGTGAATTGAGTTCTGCTTTTGGAAACTGGGTTAAGAAGGGGTGCACCGTTCCTGGAGGTACTGCAATACCAGGTCAATGCGTGGAGTGGACAGAGCAAGCTCTTTTTCCATCTCCCTGTTCTAAAAATCCATTTAATATATGGTCCCCAGATAGGGGACGTATCAGATATTAAACTGATAAGAACAGATTTTTTTTTTTGATTTAACAGCATCTTTATTATCATGCACTACTCACAAAAAGGTAACAAACCGTGTACAGTGCCGCAGCCCCGTACACACAGAAATATACAATCCTTCTTACATAGCCATAGAGTACGACGCACTAAACTATACATCACGCTCCTATGCTTATCCATAACACTCAAGCTGAAAGAAAAAGTTAGACAATAAATAACGACGAACCGGCGATTGGGGGATGGGGGTAGGGGAAAAGGGGGATAGGGTGGGGAAATCACAGGCCCGAAGCTTTATTGAAAGACGCACATAACGGGAAAAGGAGGGAGGGGGCATGGAAGAGGTCTAAACCTCCTCCTCGGCGCTGTCGTCCGGACTGTCCATGATGGAATAGTCTCTGAGCAGGCTGTGGATCAGCCTGCGGCAATCCTGGATAGACATCCTCTCCCTCTTCAAGATGAGCCGGTTCCTGGCGACCCAAATAGCGTCCTTAAAGCAGTTCATAAGGCGCCAAGCCTCCTGGATGGCTCCAACGGTGTGAGTCCCAGGGAAGAGTCCATAAAGTACGGAATGGTACGATAGGCTCCCTCTGGGGACGGAGTTCCTCAGGTCATCCTCCAGGGCAACCAACAGGCGCTGTGCGAAACGGCAGTCCCAAAAGGCGTGCAGCGATGTTTCCTCCACGAAGGGGCACCTTGGGCAGTACCGGGTTTTGCACAGGTTCCGGGCGTGCATGAATGACCGGACGGGCAGTCCGCCCTGTATCGCCATCCATGACAAGTCCTTGTGCCCGTTGGTCAATCCAGCCGATGACACGTTTGTCCAAACAGTCTCCAGTGTGTCGTGATGAAGTCCTGGAATGTTCTCCATTTCGTCCTTGGCTCTGATGAGTTTGTGGATAGTCTTTGGCTTCCACAAATCAGGCTTGAGTCCCTCCAGTTGGTGTTCCCTCACAAACCGAACCACGTCTCCGTAGAACCATGGCGCCGTCCAGTTGTAGGGGAAGGAGCTGTCCCACTTGTCCCAGCCTAACCGTCTCCAAAGGGGGAGCAGGAAGAAGCGAGACATGGACCCACCCGCGGAACCTCTCTTGACTCGCAGAGTTCGGCGAACGCAGTCACATACGAAGGAGGATCGCAGGAGGGTGGGGATATCGGGTACGCCCTTCCCACCCTTGCGAGGATCCTTGTACATGATGCTCCGCTTTACTCTGTCCATCTTGGATCCCCAGACAAAACGAAACACCGTCCTGGTAATGGCCCTGCACACGGTGGCAAGGGGGGGCCAGGCCTGGGCCGTGTACTGCAGCACGGGCAGTACCTCGTTACGCAGGACCAGTGCTTTGCCCTCACAGGTGAGGCGTCTGAGGCTCCACAGACCGATCCGTTGGGTGATCTTGGTCAAGCGTTCCTCCCAGGACTTGAGGGCTGCTCCTTCCTTCCCGAACCAGACTCCAAGAACCTTGATGAAATCCGGCTGGATGCTGAAGGGGAAGGGGGCGGAAGAGGCCGGCTGCCAGTCCCCGAAGAGCATGGCTTCCGACTTCCCGCAGTTGACTTTGGCTCCCGAAGCCCGTCCGAAGGTCTCACAGGTCTGGACGAGGGTGTCGACTGAGCGCCGGTCCGCGCAGAAGACGGTCACGTCGTCCATGTAGAGCGAGCACTTGACCTCGAAGCGTTCTGGTCCTGGTGCGGTGATCCCTCTGATCTCTCCATTCCGCCGGATAGCCTCTGCAAAGAGTTCTATAACACAAACAAAAAGAAGAGGTGACAGAGGACAGCCTTGTCTGACCCCTGAGAGGACCGGGAAGGGGTCAGTCTTCCAGCCGTTTACCAACACCGAGCTGTGAATATCAAAATACATTAGTTGGACATACAAGCAAAACATGTTACCCAAACCTAACCTGTGCAGAGCTTTGCCCAGGAACTCATGGGAAACACGGTCGAAGGCCTTTTCCTGATCCAACGAGATCAGGGCTGCGTGCACCCGGCGGGCTTTGATGTACTCGACCGTGTCCCGCATGAGAGCCAGGCTGTCTGCGGTGCGACGTCCGGGGATGCCGCAGGTCTGATCCGGGTGGATGATCCGTCCGATAACAGTCTTCAATCTCGTTGCCATCGTCTTGGCCAGGATCTTGTAGTCGACGTTCAGAAGGGTGATGGGACGCCAATTCTTCAGGTCGCACCTCTCTCCTTTACGCTTGTACAGGATCGTGACCATTCCTTCCCTCAGAGATGGAGGCATTCTGCCCTCCACCACCATCTCCTCATACAGCCCTAACAGGTCCGGACAGATTAGGTCTCCCAGCGCTACATAGAGCTCTGCTGGGAGGCCGTCACTGCCCGGTGTCCTGCCAGAACTAAAGGATTTGGCGGCCGAGAGCAGCTCGTCCACCGTCAGAGGAACATCCATGGCCGCCGCGTCTGCAGGGTCAAGATGGTTAGTGATACCTGACAGGAACTTATCGGCGGCCTCGGGGTCAGTAGTCTTGCGGGCGTAGAGTTCGCTGTAGAAGTCGCTGACGACCTTCATCACGTTCTCTTTCCCGCGTCGCATGCTGCCACTCTCGTCTCGTAGTTCATTCATGGGCGTGTGACCGGCGTGGAGTTTCCTGAAAAAGAACGAGTTACATTTCTCACCCTTCTCCAGGTTCTCCACTTTGGAACGGAAGACAATTCGCTCGGACTCCTCCTCGAAGTGCCTTTTCAGGCTCCTCTTAGTCTCCTCCAGCTCCTCTCTCACGTCCCAGCCGCATCGAAGAAGGTCCTGCAGGGAACGCAGCTCACGCTGGAGTCTCCTGAAGTCCCTCCTCTTCAGACCCGCCTGTTGTTGACTCTTTGCCTGAAAGAAGAAACGGAACTCGAGTTTAACGTATTCCCACCAGTCAGAAACAGACTGGAAGCCCGCCTTGTAGGCCCGCCACGTGGAGTAGGCAGCTCTAAGCTCCTCCAGAATCTCACCCTTTTCCAGCAGAGAGCAGTTCAGCTTCCAGGAGCCCGGGCCAATGGGGAAGCCATGGCCCAGCACACCTTGAAAGTGAATGGCTCTGTGGTCAGAGAAGAAGCAGGGGACCATCGAGTGCCCACTCCGCCCAACCGCCCGAGAGGTAAACACAAAGTCAATCCTGGAACGCAGCGAGCCATCGGATCGGCACCATGAATAGTTCACGGATCCGTGTCCGATGGAGCCAACAACGTCCACAAGAGAGGCTTCGGTCACCATCTCAATGAGCAGTTTGGATGTGACGTCCAACTTGGCAGCCGTTCCAGAACTGCGTCCATCCTCCTCAATCGGGCAGTTGAAATCCCCGGCCATCACTACCGTCCTGGCAGTAGCGAGCTGAGGGCGCAGGGCTTGGAGGAGCTCCAGTCGATCGCTCTTCACAGGAGAAGCGTACACATTGATGAACCTGACAGGTTCTCCCGCCCAGGTGCCATCCACGAGCAGTAACCTGCCGCAGACGATTTCCTGAACAGAGTCCAATGTGAAGGCGCTTCCCCTGATCAGCACGGCGACCCCCGCGGACCTACAGTCGCCTCCGCCGGACCAGTAGGATGGGCCATGGGTCCACTCCCTGGCCAGATGGTTGAAGGACCTAGAGGAGGGAAGGGAGCATTCCTGCAGGAAAAATACATCACTAGACTGAGTGTTAAGGAACGCAAAAATTGTCTGACGTCGGAACTTGTCTCTGATGCTCCTAACATTAATGGAAAAGGTGTTAATGTTAGCAGTCATTGGAGGAAAGAGAAAGTTAGCGCAGGCGGTGTGCCTTAGTTACCACTCCGGTCGGGCGGTTCTTCCTCTTTGGCACCTGCTGGTAAGGGTATCTCCAGCAGACCCTCTTCTTCTAGCTGATCGAGCAGGGATGGTGCCTCAGTGGCTTCCGACTCCTCCATTTCTTCTTCGGCCACAAGGGACTCCACCATCTGCTCCAACACGTCCGGTTCTGGGAGGAGGCCATCCTCCTCTTCCTGGGGTGGATTGGGATCCACAATGAACAGCTTGGAAGGTTCTGCGACAGGACTATCTTCCACCTTCCTTTTCCTTTGGCCTGTACCTGAGGAGACAAGAGCTGGAAAATCCTCCTCGGTGAAAAGTGCAAGAGTGCTGAGGTCCTCTGCTCTCATGGTCTGGGGAGGGAGAGTGGGCTTTGGGGGGGGGGTGAGGAGACCAACTGAGGAGTAGGGAAATGAGGTGGAGGTAGTGGAATCCTCAGTAGGGTTGGCCGGGGGGGGAGGGGTTTGGACAGGGGTGGCAGGGGGGGGGACCAGGGAGGGGGCAACAGTTTTCTTACCCTTTTTCCTGGACTCCGTGGCTGCTGGGGCATCGGCTGGAGCCACGGTCGCCGGGTTCTTGGCCGCCTTGTCCTTGGCCTCTGTGGCCTTGGTCGTAGCTGCCTTGGTCGACGAAGCTGTGACTACCCGATACTGGGTCACCGCGGCAACCCTTGCCCAGGATTTCTCCCGCTGTGGGCAGTCCTTGTAAAGGTGGTCCGCCTGTCCACATAGGTTGCAAGTCTTCTTCTTTGGGCAGTCCTTGGAGCTGTGTCCCGTCACCCGGCAAACCCTGCAGGCGTCCTCCTTGCAGGTCTTCATCGAATGCCCTTTCCCGCCACATTTCCTGCAGTTGTGTGGCATGTCCGGGTAGTAGATGAGACCAAAGGAGTTTCCCAGAGAGAATGTCGGGGGCAGGTGCTGGAGACCATCCTCGGATGCTGGTTCCCTGTAGAGTCGAACGGTTACTGACCACTTACCCGTCCAGAATCCGTTGCCGTTAAGGATGTGGGATGGCTCCCTCACCACTGTGCAGAGACGTCCCAGGAACGTGGAGATGTCTCTTCCTGGGGTGTGCGGGTTCCGCATGGAGACCGTGATCCTCTTCTCATCCCTCTGTATAGGACAGGATCCTAAAAAAGAATGAAAAGGGGAGTCCGGCATCGCTGCGTTCATCGCCTCCCAGTATCTCCTGCAGGCATTCACCGTGGCAAAGGTTACCAGAAAAATGCCAGTCATGAAGGTCTGGACACTCAGGGTTTCCGCCCTGGAGAAGCCCTGATCCAGAATCATCTTCTTGCAGAACACGTCGCTGGACATGTCCGGCAACCTACCATCCACCGCCTTTAGCTTCAGGGCGACCGTCTGCCGCATCCAAGGCTCCAGGGTTGGAGCCTTTTCAGGCGGCGTCCGGGCTCCCTCCGGCTGGCTGGCGTCGGAGGTAGGGGCCTCTTGGGCCGAAGAAGCCTCTGGATGAGCCTTCCTGGAGGTCCCTGGGTCCTGAGCCTTCTTGGCTGCCTTCTCTGGCTTGCTTGCCATGGCTGGTTCCTGCTTGAGTTCCCGGAGCTGGATCTTGGATTCTTCTCCGGGTGTCTTCTCCCGCTGTGTTCCTCCTCGAAGTTCCTCTGGTCTCCCCAAGTCTTCTCCGAGCCTTCGTCTTCTTGCTTCTTTCTGCCAAGCTCTTCTTCCGTCCGATCTCCCTCTTCCGGTCTCGGCTGGGCTTCGGAGCTCGTCTCCCTGATCGTATCTCGTCAAGTGTAGCTAGCTCAGTTTGTTCTGATAAGAACAGATACTACACTTGATCTTAGCCAAAAGGCCGAGAAGCGATAACCAGAATTGGTTTGGGCCTCGAGTGGCACCCTGGCCTATGCCGGACACATCTTAGGGAGAGAGAGCGAGAGGGAGACAAACCCATGCCTACACAAGACATTTTGTCACCCAAGCCAACCCTTGAAAAGGCTGCTTTGCAGAGCCAAAACAAGAAGAATGGTGCGTTTTGCAGCCGCCGCCCACTGCAATGAATCTGAATAACTCCTCCTTTAGGGCGCAAGCAACTCCCCTCCCCCTTGCAGTCTTTCCAATTCACGATACAAAAAGACGGACAGGACAGGTTGCCTGACTTTCCGTCACTGCCACCCTTTGCCATCCTTACCCGTAGAAAGCCCTTTCATCATCCCCAAACCCTAATCTTTTCCCTTTCCTTCCCAGCCCCCAAACCCTGCCCTCTGTACCTTTCTCACCACCCGCTTCCCTTCTCCTGTCATCCCCCTACCACCCGGGAAAAAAAGAGATTGCCCCCTCCTTCCACTAGCCCACCCTCCCACCCAAAGAACAACTTCTTCTGCGCAGCTTGTTTTCTAGGCAGCAGCGCTATTGTGATGTCATCGGGGGGCATTGTGACAAGCCGCCAGTGTTCCGTCTCTTCATGTTGTGCACAGTTCAAACGGAAAATACATCAACAGGCAGACTACAGAAAAGCTTACTATCAAAGGTTAGAGGGGGGCTTTCTCAGAGGGCTTTTTACAGTTTTTCTATTCCCAATTAGCCGTTTAAGTGTACTTATTGAAAGTAGTAATTCTTTCATAGGCCGCCCTTTCTTAGTATTTGACGTTCCTTATATTGCGGTATGAGGCTTCGCAGTAGGTTGCAAACATTCATCACCCATGACTGTCCCCAATTGAGCTCAGAAGCTCAATGTCTATCATGACCTCTCTTTTAGAATGTCCAAGAGCAAGCAAACTATTCCTCCAGGAGAGGGCGCCAACAGACTACTAAAGAGATCATCATTACTCAAAGAAAACCCCAAAAACCAATGCATGATAGGAATAAACAGGTAACTTTCTTTGGAGTGGAAGCGGAGAGATCGCACCAGATGCCAATTCTAGATGTTATCACACCTGTGGTCACTGCAGCAGCAGGTGAATCCACTTTGTCCAAAAGGGATCTATTCCATTCAATTGCAAATGATCTAGATAAGACAGAGAACTGCAGCACGGGGACATAGCCGAGTTGGTCAGGTTGAGTGGTGATGAGTTTGCTATTTGGATGAATAAAGAAAGTCAAAAGTGTGAAAGATAAAAAACAAAAGGAGGAAGTGTGAAAAGTGAATGGGCCAAATTGAGGTGCATATGAAGACGTATGCTTTCTTCCAATTCATTAAATCGGGCTAATATGAATCAGGTGAATTGAGTTCTGCTTTTGGAAACTGGGTTAAGAAGGGGTGCACCGTTCCTGGAGGTACTGCAATACCAGGTCAATGCGTGGAGTGGACAGAGCAAGCTCTTTTTCCATCTCCCTGTTCTAAAAATCCATTTAATATATGGTCCCCAGATAGGGGACGTATCAGATATTAAACTGATAAGAACAGATACTACACTTGATCTTAGCCAAAAGGCCGAGAAGCGATAACCAGAATTGGTTTGGGCCTCGAGTGGCACCCTGGCCTATGCCGGACACATCTTAGGGAGAGAGAGCGAGAGGGAGACAAACCCACGCCTACACAAGACATTTTGTCACCCAAGCCAACCCTTGAAAAGGCTGCTTTGCAGAGCCAAAACAAGAAGAATGGTGCGTTTTGCAGCCGCCGCCCACTGCAATGAATCTGAATAACTCCTCCTTTAGGGCGCAAGCAACTCCCCTCCCCCTTGCAGTCTTTCCAATTCACGATACAAAAAGACGGACAGGACAGGTTGCCTGACTTTCCGTCACTGCCACCCTTTGCCATCCTTACCCGTAGAAAGCCCTTTCATCATCCCCAAACCCTAATCTTTTCCCTTTCCTTCCCAGCCCCCAAACCCTGCCCTCTGTACCTTTCTCACCACCCGCTTCCCTTCTCCTGTCATCCCCCTACCACCCGGGAAAAAAAGAGATTGCCCCCTCCTTCCACTAGCCCACCCTCCCACCCAAAGAACAACTTCTTCTGCGCAGCTTGTTTTCTAGGCAGCAGCGCTATTGTGATGTCATCGGGGGGCATTGTGACAAGCCGCCAGTGTTCCGTCTCTTCATGTTGTGCACAGTTCAAACGGAAAATACATCAACAGGCAGACTACAGAAAAGCTTACTATCAAAGGTTAGAGGGGGGCTTTCTCAGAGGGCTTTTTACAGTTTTTCTATTCCCAATTAGCCGTTTAAGTGTACTTATTGAAAGTAGTAATTCTTTCATAGGCCGCCCTTTCTTAGT
Organism: Anomaloglossus baeobatrachus; assembly: GCF_048569485.1. Lineage (NCBI taxonomy): Eukaryota > Metazoa > Chordata > Amphibia > Anura > Aromobatidae > Anomaloglossus > Anomaloglossus baeobatrachus. Next base: position 30,934 of record NW_027444989.1, read on the forward strand.
ATTTGACGTTCCTTATATTGCGGTATGAGGCTTCGCAGTAGGTTGCAAACATTCATCACCCATGACTGTCCCCAATTGAGCTCAGAAGCTCAATGTCTATCATGACCTCTCTTTTAGAATGTCCAAGAGCAAGCAAACTATTCCTCCAGGAGAGGGCGCCAACAGACTACTAAAGAGATCATCATTACTCAAAGAAAACCCCAAAAACCAATGCATGATAGGAATAAACAGGTAACTTTCTTTGGAGTGGAAGCGGAGAGATCGCACCAGATGCCAATTCTAGATGTTATCACACCTGTGGTCACTGCAGCAGCAGGTGAATCCACTTTGTCCAAAAGGGATCTATTCCATTCAATTGCAAATGATCTAGATAAGACAGAGAACTGCAGCACGGGGACATAGCCGAGTTGGTCAGGTTGAGTGGTGATGAGTTTGCTATTTGGATGAATAAAGAAAGTCAAAAGTGTGAAAGATAAAAAACAAAAGGAGGAAGTGTGAAAAGTGAATGGGCCAAATTGAGGTGCATATGAAGACGTATGCTTTCTTCCAATTCATTAAATCGGGCTAATATGAATCAGGTGAATTGAGTTCTGCTTTTGGAAACTGGGTTAAGAAGGGGTGCACCGTTCCTGGAGGTACTGCAATACCAGGTCAATGCGTGGAGTGGACAGAGCAAGCTCTTTTTCCATCTCCCTGTTCTAAAAATCCATTTAATATATGGTCCCCAGATAGGGGACGTATCAGATATTAAACTGATAAGAACAGATACTACACTTGATCTTAGCCAAAAGGCCGAGAAGCGATAACCAGAATTGGTTTGGGCCTCGAGTGGCACCCTGGCCTATGCCGGACACATCTTAGGGAGAGAGAGCGAGAGGGAGACAAACCCACGCCTACACAAGACATTTTGTCACCCAAGCCAACCCTTGAAAAGGCTGCTTTGCAGAGCCAAAACAAGAAGAATGGTGCGTTTTGCAGCCGCCGCCCACTGCAATGAATCTGAATAACTCCTCCTTTAGGGCGCAAGCAACTCCCCTCCCCCTTGCAGTCTTTCCAATTCACGATACAAAAAGACGGACAGGACAGGTTGCCTGACTTTCCGTCACTGCCACCCTTTGCCATCCTTACCCGTAGAAAGCCCTTTCATCATCCCCAAACCCTAATCTTTTCCCTTTCCTTCCCAGCCCCCAAACCCTGCCCTCTGTACCTTTCTCACCACCCGCTTCCCTTCTCCTGTCATCCCCCTACCACCCGGGAAAAAAAGAGATTGCCCCCTCCTTCCACTAGCCCACCCTCCCACCCAAAGAACAACTTCTTCTGCGCAGCTTGTTTTCTAGGCAGCAGCGCTATTGTGATGTCATCGGGGGGCATTGTGACAAGCCGCCAGTGTTCCGTCTCTTCATGTTGTGCACAGTTCAAACGGAAAATACATCAACAGGCAGACTACAGAAAAGCTTACTATCAAAGGTTAGAGGGGGGCTTTCTCAGAGGGCTTTTTACAGTTTTTCTATTCCCAATTAGCCGTTTAAGTGTACTTATTGAAAGTAGTAATTCTTTCATAGGCCGCCCTTTCTTAGTATTTGACGTTCCTTATATTGCGGTATGAGGCTTCGCAGTAGGTTGCAAACATTCATCACCCATGACTGTCCCCAATTGAGCTCAGAAGCTCAATGTCTATCATGACCTCTCTTTTAGAATGTCCAAGAGCAAGCAAACTATTCCTCCAGGAGAGGGCGCCAACAGACTACTAAAGAGATCATCATTACTCAAAGAAAACCCCAAAAACCAATGCATGATAGGAATAAACAGGTAACTTTCTTTGGAGTGGAAGCGGAGAGATCGCACCAGATGCCAATTCTAGATGTTATCACACCTGTGGTCACTGCAGCAGCAGGTGAATCCACTTTGTCCAAAAGGGATCTATTCCATTCAATTGCAAATGATCTAGATAAGACAGAGAACTGCAGCACGGGGACATAGCCGAGTTGGTCAGGTTGAGTGGTGATGAGTTTGCTATTTGGATGAATAAAGAAAGTCAAAAGTGTGAAAGATAAAAAACAAAAGGAGGAAGTGTGAAAAGTGAATGGGCCAAATTGAGGTGCATATGAAGACGTATGCTTTCTTCCAATTCATTAAATCGGGCTAATATGAATCAGGTGAATTGAGTTCTGCTTTTGGAAACTGGGTTAAGAAGGGGTGCACCGTTCCTGGAGGTACTGCAATACCAGGTCAATGCGTGGAGTGGACAGAGCAAGCTCTTTTTCCATCTCCCTGTTCTAAAAATCCATTTAATATATGGTCCCCAGATAGGGGACGTATCAGATATTAAACTGATAAGAACAGATACTACACTTGATCTTAGCCAAAAGGCCGAGAAGCGATAACCAGAATTGGTTTGGGCCTCGAGTGGCACCCTGGCCTATGCCGGACACATCTTAGGGAGAGAGAGCGAGAGGGAGACAAACCCACGCCTACACAAGACATTTTGTCACCCAAGCCAACCCTTGAAAAGGCTGCTTTGCAGAGCCAAAACAAGAAGAATGGTGCGTTTTGCAGCCGCCGCCCACTGCAATGAATCTGAATAACTCCTCCTTTAGGGCGCAAGCAACTCCCCTCCCCCTTGCAGTCTTTCCAATTCACGATACAAAAAGACGGACAGGACAGGTTGCCTGACTTTCCGTCACTGCCACCCTTTGCCATCCTTACCCGTAGAAAGCCCTTTCATCATCCCCAAACCCTAATCTTTTCCCTTTCCTTCCCAGCCCCCAAACCCTGCCCTCTGTACCTTTCTCACCACCCGCTTCCCTTCTCCTGTCATCCCCCTACCACCCGGGAAAAAAAGAGATTGCCCCCTCCTTCCACTAGCCCACCCTCCCACCCAAAGAACAACTTCTTCTGCGCAGCTTGTTTTCTAGGCAGCAGCGCTATTGTGATGTCATCGGGGGGCATTGTGACAAGCCGCCAGTGTTCCGTCTCTTCATGTTGTGCACAGTTCAAACGGAAAATACATCAACAGGCAGACTACAGAAAAGCTTACTATCAAAGGTTAGAGGGGGGCTTTCTCAGAGGGCTTTTTACAGTTTTTCTATTCCCAATTAGCCGTTTAAGTGTACTTATTGAAAGTAGTAATTCTTTCATAGGCCGCCCTTTCTTAGTATTTGACGTTCCTTATATTGCGGTATGAGGCTTCGCAGTAGGTTGCAAACATTCATCACCCATGACTGTCCCCAATTGAGCTCAGAAGCTCAATGTCTATCATGACCTCTCTTTTAGAATGTCCAAGAGCAAGCAAACTATTCCTCCAGGAGAGGGCGCCAACAGACTACTAAAGAGATCATCATTACTCAAAGAAAACCCCAAAAACCAATGCATGATAGGAATAAACAGGTAACTTTCTTTGGAGTGGAAGCGGAGAGATCGCACCAGATGCCAATTCTAGATGTTATCACACCTGTGGTCACTGCAGCAGCAGGTGAATCCACTTTGTCCAAAAGGGATCTATTCCATTCAATTGCAAATGATCTAGATAAGACAGAGAACTGCAGCACGGGGACATAGCCGAGTTGGTCAGGTTGAGTGGTGATGAGTTTGCTATTTGGATGAATAAAGAAAGTCAAAAGTGTGAAAGATAAAAAACAAAAGGAGGAAGTGTGAAAAGTGAATGGGCCAAATTGAGGTGCATATGAAGACGTATGCTTTCTTCCAATTCATTAAATCGGGCTAATATGAATCAGGTGAATTGAGTTCTGCTTTTGGAAACTGGGTTAAGAAGGGGTGCACCGTTCCTGGAGGTACTGCAATACCAGGTCAATGCGTGGAGTGGACAGAGCAAGCTCTTTTTCCATCTCCCTGTTCTAAAAATCCATTTAATATATGGTCCCCAGATAGGGGACGTATCAGATATTAAACTGATAAGAACAGATACTACACTTGATCTTAGCCAAAAGGCCGAGAAGCGATAACCAGAATTGGTTTGGGCCTCGAGTGGCACCCTGGCCTATGCCGGACACATCTTAGGGAGAGAGAGCGAGAGGGAGACAAACCCACGCCTACACAAGACATTTTGTCACCCAAGCCAACCCTTGAAAAGGCTGCTTTGCAGAGCCAAAACAAGAAGAATGGTGCGTTTTGCAGCCGCCGCCCACTGCAATGAATCTGAATAACTCCTCCTTTAGGGCGCAAGCAACTCCCCTCCCCCTTGCAGTCTTTCCAATTCACGATACAAAAAGACGGACAGGACAGGTTGCCTGACTTTCCGTCACTGCCACCCTTTGCCATCCTTACCCGTAGAAAGCCCTTTCATCATCCCCAAACCCTAATCTTTTCCCTTTCCTTCCCAGCCCCCAAACCCTGCCCTCTGTACCTTTCTCACCACCCGCTTCCCTTCTCCTGTCATCCCCCTACCACCCGGGAAAAAAAGAGATTGCCCCCTCCTTCCACTAGCCCACCCTCCCACCCAAAGAACAACTTCTTCTGCGCAGCTTGTTTTCTAGGCAGCAGCGCTATTGTGATGTCATCGGGGGGCATTGTGACAAGCCGCCAGTGTTCCGTCTCTTCATGTTGTGCACAGTTCAAACGGAAAATACATCAACAGGCAGACTACAGAAAAGCTTACTATCAAAGGTTAGAGGGGGGCTTTCTCAGAGGGCTTTTTACAGTTTTTCTATTCCCAATTAGCCGTTTAAGTGTACTTATTGAAAGTAGTAATTCTTTCATAGGCCGCCCTTTCTTAGTATTTGACGTTCCTTATATTGCGGTATGAGGCTTCGCAGTAGGTTGCAAACATTCATCACCCATGACTGTCCCCAATTGAGCTCAGAAGCTCAATGTCTATCATGACCTCTCTTTTAGAATGTCCAAGAGCAAGCAAACTATTCCTCCAGGAGAGGGCGCCAACAGACTACTAAAGAGATCATCATTACTCAAAGAAAACCCCAAAAACCAATGCATGATAGGAATAAACAGGTAACTTTCTTTGGAGTGGAAGCGGAGAGATCGCACCAGATGCCAATTCTAGATGTTATCACACCTGTGGTCACTGCAGCAGCAGGTGAATCCACTTTGTCCAAAAGGGATCTATTCCATTCAATTGCAAATGATCTAGATAAGACAGAGAACTGCAGCACGGGGACATAGCCGAGTTGGTCAGGTTGAGTGGTGATGAGTTTGCTATTTGGATGAATAAAGAAAGTCAAAAGTGTGAAAGATAAAAAACAAAAGGAGGAAGTGTGAAAAGTGAATGGGCCAAATTGAGGTGCATATGAAGACGTATGCTTTCTTCCAATTCATTAAATCGGGCTAATATGAATCAGGTGAATTGAGTTCTGCTTTTGGAAACTGGGTTAAGAAGGGGTGCACCGTTCCTGGAGGTACTGCAATACCAGGTCAATGCGTGGAGTGGACAGAGCAAGCTCTTTTTCCATCTCCCTGTTCTAAAAATCCATTTAATATATGGTCCCCAGATAGGGGACGTATCAGATATTAAACTGATAAGAACAGATACTACACTTGATCTTAGCCAAAAGGCCGAGAAGCGATAACCAGAATTGGTTTGGGCCTCGAGTGGCACCCTGGCCTATGCCGGACACATCTTAGGGAGAGAGAGCGAGAGGGAGACAAACCCACGCCTACACAAGACATTTTGTCACCCAAGCCAACCCTTGAAAAGGCTGCTTTGCAGAGCCAAAACAAGAAGAATGGTGCGTTTTGCAGCCGCCGCCCACTGCAATGAATCTGAATAACTCCTCCTTTAGGGCGCAAGCAACTCCCCTCCCCCTTGCAGTCTTTCCAATTCACGATACAAAAAGACGGACAGGACAGGTTGCCTGACTTTCCGTCACTGCCACCCTTTGCCATCCTTACCCGTAGAAAGCCCTTTCATCATCCCCAAACCCTAATCTTTTCCCTTTCCTTCCCAGCCCCCAAACCCTGCCCTCTGTACCTTTCTCACCACCCGCTTCCCTTCTCCTGTCATCCCCCTACCACCCGGGAAAAAAAGAGATTGCCCCCTCCTTCCACTAGCCCACCCTCCCACCCAAAGAACAACTTCTTCTGCGCAGCTTGTTTTCTAGGCAGCAGCGCTATTGTGATGTCATCGGGGGGCATTGTGACAAGCCGCCAGTGTTCCGTCTCTTCATGTTGTGCACAGTTCAAACGGAAAATACATCAACAGGCAGACTACAGAAAAGCTTACTATCAAAGGTTAGAGGGGGGCTTTCTCAGAGGGCTTTTTACAGTTTTTCTATTCCCAATTAGCCGTTTAAGTGTACTTATTGAAAGTAGTAATTCTTTCATAGGCCGCCCTTTCTTAGTATTTGACGTTCCTTATATTGCGGTATGAGGCTTCGCAGTAGGTTGCAAACATTCATCACCCATGACTGTCCCCAATTGAGCTCAGAAGCTCAATGTCTATCATGACCTCTCTTTTAGAATGTCCAAGAGCAAGCAAACTATTCCTCCAGGAGAGGGCGCCAACAGACTACTAAAGAGATCATCATTACTCAAAGAAAACCCCAAAAACCAATGCATGATAGGAATAAACAGGTAACTTTCTTTGGAGTGGAAGCGGAGAGATCGCACCAGATGCCAATTCTAGATGTTATCACACCTGTGGTCACTGCAGCAGCAGGTGAATCCACTTTGTCCAAAAGGGATCTATTCCATTCAATTGCAAATGATCTAGATAAGACAGAGAACTGCAGCACGGGGACATAGCCGAGTTGGTCAGGTTGAGTGGTGATGAGTTTGCTATTTGGATGAATAAAGAAAGTCAAAAGTGTGAAAGATAAAAAACAAAAGGAGGAAGTGTGAAAAGTGAATGGGCCAAATTGAGGTGCATATGAAGACGTATGCTTTCTTCCAATTCATTAAATCGGGCTAATATGAATCAGGTGAATTGAGTTCTGCTTTTGGAAACTGGGTTAAGAAGGGGTGCACCGTTCCTGGAGGTACTGCAATACCAGGTCAATGCGTGGAGTGGACAGAGCAAGCTCTTTTTCCATCTCCCTGTTCTAAAAATCCATTTAATATATGGTCCCCAGATAGGGGACGTATCAGATATTAAACTGATAAGAACAGATACTACACTTGATCTTAGCCAAAAGGCCGAGAAGCGATAACCAGAATTGGTTTGGGCCTCGAGTGGCACCCTGGCCTATGCCGGACACATCTTAGGGAGAGAGAGCGAGAGGGAGACAAACCCACGCCTACACAAGACATTTTGTCACCCAAGCCAACCCTTGAAAAGGCTGCTTTGCAGAGCCAAAACAAGAAGAATGGTGCGTTTTGCAGCCGCCGCCCACTGCAATGAATCTGAATAACTCCTCCTTTAGGGCGCAAGCAACTCCCCTCCCCCTTGCAGTCTTTCCAATTCACGATACAAAAAGACGGACAGGACAGGTTGCCTGACTTTCCGTCACTGCCACCCTTTGCCATCCTTACCCGTAGAAAGCCCTTTCATCATCCCCAAACCCTAATCTTTTCCCTTTCCTTCCCAGCCCCCAAACCCTGCCCTCTGTACCTTTCTCACCACCCGCTTCCCTTCTCCTGTCATCCCCCTACCACCCGGGAAAAAAAGAGATTGCCCCCTCCTTCCACTAGCCCACCCTCCCACCCAAAGAACAACTTCTTCTGCGCAGCTTGTTTTCTAGGCAGCAGCGCTATTGTGATGTCATCGGGGGGCATTGTGACAAGCCGCCAGTGTTCCGTCTCTTCATGTTGTGCACAGTTCAAACGGAAAATACATCAACAGGCAGACTACAGAAAAGCTTACTATCAAAGGTTAGAGGGGGGCTTTCTCAGAGGGCTTTTTACAGTTTTTCTATTCCCAATTAGCCGTTTAAGTGTACTTATTGAAAGTAGTAATTCTTTCATAGGCCGCCCTTTCTTAGTATTTGACGTTCCTTATATTGCGGTATGAGGCTTCGCAGTAGGTTGCAAACATTCATCACCCATGACTGTCCCCAATTGAGCTCAGAAGCTCAATGTCTATCATGACCTCTCTTTTAGAATGTCCAAGAGCAAGCAAACTATTCCTCCAGGAGAGGGCGCCAACAGACTACTAAAGAGATCATCATTACTCAAAGAAAACCCCAAAAACCAATGCATGATAGGAATAAACAGGTAACTTTCTTTGGAGTGGAAGCGGAGAGATCGCACCAGATGCCAATTCTAGATCTTATCACACCTGTGGTCACTGCAGCAGCAGGTGAATCCACTTTGTCCAAAAGGGATCTATTCCATTCAATTGCAAATGATCTAGATAAGACAGAGAACTGCAGCACGGGGACATAGCCGAGTTGGTCAGGTTGAGTGGTGATGAGTTTGCTATTTGGATGAATAAAGAAAGTCAAAAGTGTGAAAGATAAAAAACAAAAGGAGGAAGTGTGAAAAGTGAATGGGCCAAATTGAGGTGCATATGAAGACGTATGCTTTCTTCCAATTCATTAAATCGGGCTAATATGAATCAGGTGAATTGAGTTCTGCTTTTGGAAACTGGGTTAAGAAGGGGTGCACCGTTCCTGGAGGTACTGCAATACCAGGTCAATGCGTGGAGTGGACAGAGCAAGCTCTTTTTCCATCTCCCTGTTCTAAAAATCCATTTAATATATGGTCCCCAGATAGGGGACGTATCAGATATTAAACTGATAAGAACAGATACTACACTTGATCTTAGCCAAAAGGCCGAGAAGCGATAACCAGAATTGGTTTGGGCCTCGAGTGGCACCCTGGCCTATGCCGGACACATCTTAGGGAGAGAGAGCGAGAGGGAGACAAACCCACGCCTACACAAGACATTTTGTCACCCAAGCCAACCCTTGAAAAGGCTGCTTTGCAGAGCAAAAACAAGAAGAATGGTGCGTTTTGCAGCCGCCGCCCACTGCAATGAATCTGAATAACTCCTCCTTTAGGGCGCAAGCAACTCCCCTCCCCCTTGCAGTCTTTCCAATTCACGATACAAAAAGACGGACAGGACAGGTTGCCTGACTTTCCGTCACTGCCACCCTTTGCCATCCTTACCCGTAGAAAGCCCTTTCATCATCCCCAAACCCTAATCTTTTCCCTTTCCTTCCCAGCCCCCAAACCCTGCCCTCTGTACCTTTCTCACCACCCGCTTCCCTTCTCCTGTCATCCCCCTACCACCCGGGAAAAAAAGAGATTGCCCCCTCCTTCCACTAGCCCACCCTCCCACCCAAAGAACAACTTCTTCTGCGCAGCTTGTTTTCTAGGCAGCAGCGCTATTGTGATGTCATCGGGGGGCATTGTGACAAGCCGCCAGTGTTCCGTCTCTTCATGTTGTGCACAGTTCAAACGGAAAATACATCAACAGGCAGACTACAGAAAAGCTTACTATCAAAGGTTAGAGGGGGGCTTTCTCAGAGGGCTTTTTACAGTTTTTCTATTCCCAATTAGCCGTTTAAGTGTACTTATTGAAAGTAGTAATTCTTTCATAGGCCGCCCTTTCTTAGTATTTGACGTTCCTTATATTGCGGTATGAGGCTTCGCAGTAGGTTGCAAACATTCATCACCCATGACTGTCCCCAATTGAGCTCAGAAGCTCAATGTCTATCATGACCTCTCTTTTAGAATGTCCAAGAGCAAGCAAACTATTCCTCCAGGAGAGGGCGCCAACAGACTACTAAAGAGATCATCATTACTCAAAGAAAACCCCAAAAACCAATGCATGATAGGAATAAACAGGTAACTTTCTTTGGAGTGGAAGCGGAGAGATCGCACCAGATGCCAATTCTAGATCTTATCACACCTGTGGTCACTGCAGCAGCAGGTGAATCCACTTTGTCCAAAAGGGATCTATTCCATTCAATTGCAAATGATCTAGATAAGACAGAGAACTGCAGCACGGGGACATAGCCGAGTTGGTCAGGTTGAGTGGTGATGAGTTTGCTATTTGGATGAATAAAGAAAGTCAAAAGTGTGAAAGATAAAAAACAAAAGGAGGAAGTGTGAAAAGTGAATGGGCCAAATTGAGGTGCATATGAAGACGTATGCTTTCTTCCAATTCATTAAATCGGGCTAATATGAATCAGGTGAATTGAGTTCTGCTTTTGGAAACTGGGTTAAGAAGGGGTGCACCGTTCCTGGAGGTACTGCAATACCAGGTCAATGCGTGGAGTGGACAGAGCAAGCTCTTTTTCCATCTCCCTGTTCTAAAAATCCATTTAATATATGGTCCCCAGATAGGGGACGTATCAGATATTAAACTGATAAGAACAGATACTACACTTGATCTTAGCCAAAAGGCCGAGAAGCGATAACCAGAATTGGTTTGGGCCTCGAGTGGCACCCTGGCCTATGCCGGACACATCTTAGGGAGAGAGAGCGAGAGGGAGACAAACCCACGCCTACACAAGACATTTTGTCACCCAAGCCAACCCTTGAAAAGGCTGCTTTGCAGAGCAAAAACAAGAAGAATGGTGCGTTTTGCAGCCGCCGCCCACTGCAATGAATCTGAATAACTCCTCCTTTAGGGCGCAAGCAACTCCCCTCCCCCTTGCAGTCTTTCCAATTCACGATACAAAAAGACGGACAGGACAGGTTGCCTGACTTTCCGTCACTGCCACCCTTTGCCATCCTTACCCGTAGAAAGCCCTTTCATCATCCCCAAACCCTAATCTTTTCCCTTTCCTTCCCAGCCCCCAAACCCTGCCCTCTGTACCTTTCTCACCACCCGCTTCCCTTCTCCTGTCATCCCCCTACCACCCGGGAAAAAAAGAGATTGCCCCCTCCTTCCACTAGCCCACCCTCCCACCCAAAGAACAACTTCTTCTGCGCAGCTTGTTTTCTAGGCAGCAGCGCTATTGTGATGTCATCGGGGGGCATTGTGACAAGCCGCCAGTGTTCCGTCTCTTCATGTTGTGCACAGTTCAAACGGAAAATACATCAACAGGCAGACTACAGAAAAGCTTACTATCAAAGGTTAGAGGGGGGCTTTCTCAGAGGGCTTTTTACAGTTTTTCTATTCCCAATTAGCCGTTTAAGTGTACTTATTGAAAGTAGTAATTCTTTCATAGGCCGCCCTTTCTTAGTATTTGACGTTCCTTATATTGCGGTATGAGGCTTCGCAGTAGGTTGCAAACATTCATCACCCATGACTGTCCCCAATTGAGCTCAGAAGCTCAATGTCTATCATGACCTCTCTTTTAGAATGTCCAAGAGCAAGCAAACTATTCCTCCAGGAGAGGGCGCCAACAGACTACTAAAGAGATCATCATTACTCAAAGAAAACCCCAAAAACCAATGCATGATAGGAATAAACAGGTAACTTTCTTTGGAGTGGAAGCGGAGAGATCGCACCAGATGCCAATTCTAGATCTTATCACACCTGTGGTCACTGCAGCAGCAGGTGAATCCACTTTGTCCAAAAGGGATCTATTCCATTCAATTGCAAATGATCTAGATAAGACAGAGAACTGCAGCACGGGGACATAGCCGAGTTGGTCAGGTTGAGTGGTGATGAGTTTGCTATTTGGATGAATAAAGAAAGTCAAAAGTGTGAAAGATAAAAAACAAAAGGAGGAAGTGTGAAAAGTGAATGGGCCAAATTGAGGTGCATATGAAGACGTATGCTTTCTTCCAATTCATTAAATCGGGCTAATATGAATCAGGTGAATTGAGTTCTGCTTTTGGAAACTGGGTTAAGAAGGGGTGCACCGTTCCTGGAGGTACTGCAATACCAGGTCAATGCGTGGAGTGGACAGAGCAAGCTCTTTTTCCATCTCCCTGTTCTAAAAATCCATTTAATATATGGTCCCCAGATAGGGGACGTATCAGATATTAAACTGATAAGAACAGATACTACACTTGATCTTAGCCAAAAGGCCGAGAAGCGATAACCAGAATTGGTTTGGGCCTCGAGTGGCACCCTGGCCTATGCCGGACACATCTTAGGGAGAGAGAGCGAGAGGGAGACAAACCCACGCCTACACAAGACATTTTGTCACCCAAGCCAACCCTTGAAAAGGCTGCTTTGCAGAGCAAAAACAAGAAGAATGGTGCGTTTTGCAGCCGCCGCCCACTGCAATGAATCTGAATAACTCCTCCTTTAGGGCGCAAGCAACTCCCCTCCCCCTTGCAGTCTTTCCAATTCACGATACAAAAAGACGGACAGGACAGGTTGCCTGACTTTCCGTCACTGCCACCCTTTGCCATCCTTACCCGTAGAAAGCCCTTTCATCATCCCCAAACCCTAATCTTTTCCCTTTCCTTCCCAGCCCCCAAACCCTGCCCTCTGTACCTTTCTCACCACCCGCTTCCCTTCTCCTGTCATCCCCCTACCACCCGGGAAAAAAAGAGATTGCCCCCTCCTTCCACTAGCCCACCCTCCCACCCAAAGAACAACTTCTTCTGCGCAGCTTGTTTTCTAGGCAGCAGCGCTATTGTGATGTCATCGGGGGGCATTGTGACAAGCCGCCAGTGTTCCGTCTCTTCATGTTGTGCACAGTTCAAACGGAAAATACATCAACAGGCAGACTACAGAAAAGCTTACTATCAAAGGTTAGAGGGGGGCTTTCTCAGAGGGCTTTTTACAGTTTTTCTATTCCCAATTAGCCGTTTAAGTGTACTTATTGAAAGTAGTAATTCTTTCATAGGCCGCCCTTTCTTAGTATTTGACGTTCCTTATATTGCGGTATGAGGCTTCGCAGTAGGTTGCAAACATTCATCACCCATGACTGTCCCCAATTGAGCTCAGAAGCTCAATGTCTATCATGACCTCTCTTTTAGAATGTCCAAGAGCAAGCAAACTATTCCTCCAGGAGAGGGCGCCAACAGACTACTAAAGAGATCATCATTACTCAAAGAAAACCCCAAAAACCAATGCATGATAGGAATAAACAGGTAACTTTCTTTGGAGTGGAAGCGGAGAGATCGCACCAGATGCCAATTCTAGATCTTATCACACCTGTGGTCACTGCAGCAGCAGGTGAATCCACTTTGTCCAAAAGGGATCTATTCCATTCAATTGCAAATGATCTAGATAAGACAGAGAACTGCAGCACGGGGACATAGCCGAGTTGGTCAGGTTGAGTGGTGATGAGTTTGCTATTTGGATGAATAAAGAAAGTCAAAAGTGTGAAAGATAAAAAACAAAAGGAGGAAGTGTGAAAAGTGAATGGGCCAAATTGAGGTGCATATGAAGACGTATGCTTTCTTCCAATTCATTAAATCGGGCTAATATGAATCAGGTGAATTGAGTTCTGCTTTTGGAAACTGGGTTAAGAAGGGGTGCACCGTTCCTGGAGGTACTGCAATACCAGGTCAATGCGTGGAGTGGACAGAGCAAGCTCTTTTTCCATCTCCCTGTTCTAAAAATCCATTTAATATATGGTCCCCAGATAGGGGACGTATCAGATATTAAACTGATAAGAACAGATACTACACTTGATCTTAGCCAAAAGGCCGAGAAGCGATAACCAGAATTGGTTTGGGCCTCGAGTGGCACCCTGGCCTATGCCGGACACATCTTAGGGAGAGAGAGCGAGAGGGAGACAAACCCACGCCTACACAAGACATTTTGTCACCCAAGCCAACCCTTGAAAAGGCTGCTTTGCAGAGCAAAAACAAGAAGAATGGTGCGTTTTGCAGCCGCCGCCCACTGCAATGAATCTGAATAACTCCTCCTTTAGGGCGCAAGCAACTCCCCTCCCCCTTGCAGTCTTTCCAATTCACGATACAAAAAGACGGACAGGACAGGTTGCCTGACTTTCCGTCACTGCCACCCTTTGCCATCCTTACCCGTAGAAAGCCCTTTCATCATCCCCAAACCCTAATCTTTTCCCTTTCCTTCCCAGCCCCCAAACCCTGCCCTCTGTACCTTTCTCACCACCCGCTTCCCTTCTCCTGTCATCCCCCTACCACCCGGGAAAAAAAGAGATTGCCCCCTCCTTCCACTAGCCCACCCTCCCACCCAAAGAACAACTTCTTCTGCGCAGCTTGTTTTCTAGGCAGCAGCGCTATTGTGATGTCATCGGGGGGCATTGTGACAAGCCGCCAGTGTTCCGTCTCTTCATGTTGTGCACAGTTCAAACGGAAAATACATCAACAGGCAGACTACAGAAAAGCTTACTATCAAAGGTTAGAGGGGGGCTTTCTCAGAGGGCTTTTTACAGTTTTTCTATTCCCAATTAGCCGTTTAAGTGTACTTATTGAAAGTAGTAATTCTTTCATAGGCCGCCCTTTCTTAGTATTTGACGTTCCTTATATTGCGGTATGAGGCTTCGCAGTAGGTTGCAAACATTCATCACCCATGACTGTCCCCAATTGAGCTCAGAAGCTCAATGTCTATCATGACCTCTCTTTTAGAATGTCCAAGAGCAAGCAAACTATTCCTCCAGGAGAGGGCGCCAACAGACTACTAAAGAGATCATCATTACTCAAAGAAAACCCCAAAAACCAATGCATGATAGGAATAAACAGGTAACTTTCTTTGGAGTGGAAGCGGAGAGATCGCACCAGATGCCAATTCTAGATCTTATCACACCTGTGGTCACTGCAGCAGCAGGTGAATCCACTTTGTCCAAAAGGGATCTATTCCATTCAATTGCAAATGATCTAGATAAGACAGAGAACTGCAGCACGGGGACATAGCCGAGTTGGTCAGGTTGAGTGGTGATGAGTTTGCTATTTGGATGAATAAAGAAAGTCAAAAGTGTGAAAGATAAAAAACAAAAGGAGGAAGTGTGAAAAGTGAATGGGCCAAATTGAGGTGCATATGAAGACGTATGCTTTCTTCCAATTCATTAAATCGGGCTAATATGAATCAGGTGAATTGAGTTCTGCTTTTGGAAACTGGGTTAAGAAGGGGTGCACCGTTCCTGGAGGTACTGCAATACCAGGTCAATGCGTGGAGTGGACAGAGCAAGCTCTTTTTCCATCTCCCTGTTCTAAAAATCCATTTAATATATGGTCCCCAGATAGGGGACGTATCAGATATTAAACTGATAAGAACAGATACTACACTTGATCTTAGCCAAAAGGCCGAGAAGCGATAACCAGAATTGGTTTGGGCCTCGAGTGGCACCCTGGCCTATGCCGGACACATCTTAGGGAGAGAGAGCGAGAGGGAGACAAACCCACGCCTACACAAGACATTTTGTCACCCAAGCCAACCCTTGAAAAGGCTGCTTTGCAGAGCAAAAACAAGAAGAATGGTGCGTTTTGCAGCCGCCGCCCACTGCAATGAATCTGAATAACTCCTCCTTTAGGGCGCAAGCAACTCCCCTCCCCCTTGCAGTCTTTCCAATTCACGATACAAAAAGACGGACAGGACAGGTTGCCTGACTTTCCGTCACTGCCACCCTTTGCCATCCTTACCCGTAGAAAGCCCTTTCATCATCCCCAAACCCTAATCTTTTCCCTTTCCTTCCCAGCCCCCAAACCCTGCCCTCTGTACCTTTCTCACCACCCGCTTCCCTTCTCCTGTCATCCCCCTACCACCCGGGAAAAAAAGAGATTGCCCCCTCCTTCCACTAGCCCACCCTCCCACCCAAAGAACAACTTCTTCTGCGCAGCTTGTTTTCTAGGCAGCAGCGCTATTGTGATGTCATCGGGGGGCATTGTGACAAGCCGCCAGTGTTCCGTCTCTTCATGTTGTGCACAGTTCAAACGGAAAATACATCAACAGGCAGACTACAGAAAAGCTTACTATCAAAGGTTAGAGGGGGGCTTTCTCAGAGGGCTTTTTACAGTTTTTCTATTCCCAATTAGCCGTTTAAGTGTACTTATTGAAAGTAGTAATTCTTTCATAGGCCGCCCTTTCTTAGTATTTGACGTTCCTTATATTGCGGTATGAGGCTTCGCAGTAGGTTGCAAACATTCATCACCCATGACTGTCCCCAATTGAGCTCAGAAGCTCAATGTCTATCATGACCTCTCTTTTAGAATGTCCAAGAGCAAGCAAACTATTCCTCCAGGAGAGGGCGCCAACAGACTACTAAAGAGATCATCATTACTCAAAGAAAACCCCAAAAACCAATGCATGATAGGAATAAACAGGTAACTTTCTTTGGAGTGGAAGCGGAGAGATCGCACCAGATGCCAATTCTAGATCTTATCACACCTGTGGTCACTGCAGCAGCAGGTGAATCCACTTTGTCCAAAAGGGATCTATTCCATTCAATTGCAAATGATCTAGATAAGACAGAGAACTGCAGCACGGGGACATAGCCGAGTTGGTCAGGTTGAGTGGTGATGAGTTTGCTATTTGGATGAATAAAGAAAGTCAAAAGTGTGAAAGATAAAAAACAAAAGGAGGAAGTGTGAAAAGTGAATGGGCCAAATTGAGGTGCATATGAAGACGTATGCTTTCTTCCAATTCATTAAATCGGGCTAATATGAATCAGGTGAATTGAGTTCTGCTTTTGGAAACTGGGTTAAGAAGGGGTGCACCGTTCCTGGAGGTACTGCAATACCAGGTCAATGCGTGGAGTGGACAGAGCAAGCTCTTTTTCCATCTCCCTGTTCTAAAAATCCATTTAATATATGGTCCCCAGATAGGGGACGTATCAGATATTAAACTGATAAGAACAGATACTACACTTGATCTTAGCCAAAAGGCCGAGAAGCGATAACCAGAATTGGTTTGGGCCTCGAGTGGCACCCTGGCCTATGCCGGACACATCTTAGGGAGAGAGAGCGAGAGGGAGACAAACCCACGCCTACACAAGACATTTTGTCACCCAAGCCAACCCTTGAAAAGGCTGCTTTGCAGAGCAAAAACAAGAAGAATGGTGCGTTTTGCAGCCGCCGCCCACTGCAATGAATCTGAATAACTCCTCCTTTAGGGCGCAAGCAACTCCCCTCCCCCTTGCAGTCTTTCCAATTCACGATACAAAAAGACGTACAGGACAGGTTGCCTGACTTTCCGTCACTGCCACCCTTTGCCATCCTTACCCGTAGAAAGCCCTTTCATCATCCCCAAACCCTAATCTTTTCCCTTTCCTTCCCAGCCCCCAAACCCTGCCCTCTGTACCTTTCTCACCACCCGCTTCCCTTCTCCTGTCATCCCCCTACCACCCGGGAAAAAAAGAGATTGCCCCCTCCTTCCACTAGCCCACCCTCCCACCCAAAGAACAACTTCTTCTGCGCAGCTTGTTTTCTAGGCAGCAGCGCTATTGTGATGTCATCGGGGGGCATTGTGACAAGCCGCCAGTGTTCCGTCTCTTCATGTTGTGCACAGTTCAAACGGAAAATACATCAACAGGCAGACTACAGAAAAGCTTACTATCAAAGGTTAGAGGGGGGCTTTCTCAGAGGGCTTTTTACAGTTTTTCTATTCCCAATTAGCCGTTTAAGTGTACTTATTGAAAGTAGTAATTCTTTCATAGGCCGCCCTTTCTTAGTATTTGACGTTCCTTATATTGCGGTATGAGGCTTCGCAGTAGGTTGCAAACATTCATCACCCATGACTGTCCCCAATTGAGCTCAGAAGCTCAATGTCTATCATGACCTCTCTTTTAGAATGTCCAAGAGCAAGCAAACTATTCCTCCAGGAGAGGGCGCCAACAGACTACTAAAGAGATCATCATTACTCAAAGAAAACCCCAAAAACCAATGCATGATAGGAATAAACAGGTAACTTTCTTTGGAGTGGAAGCGGAGAGATCGCACCAGATGCCAATTCTAGATCTTATCACACCTGTGGTCACTGCAGCAGCAGGTGAATCCACTTTGTCCAAAAGGGATCTATTCCATTCAATTGCAAATGATCTAGATAAGACAGAGAACTGCAGCACGGGGACATAGCCGAGTTGGTCAGGTTGAGTGGTGATGAGTTTGCTATTTGGATGAATAAAGAAAGTCAAAAGTGTGAAAGATAAAAAACAAAAGGAGGAAGTGTGAAAAGTGAATGGGCCAAATTGAGGTGCATATGAAGACGTATGCTTTCTTCCAATTCATTAAATCGGGCTAATATGAATCAGGTGAATTGAGTTCTGCTTTTGGAAACTGGGTTAAGAAGGGGTGCACCGTTCCTGGAGGTACTGCAATACCAGGTCAATGCGTGGAGTGGACAGAGCAAGCTCTTTTTCCATCTCCCTGTTCTAAAAATCCATTTAATATATGGTCCCCAGATAGGGGACGTATCAGATATTAAACTGATAAGAACAGATACTACACTTGATCTTAGCCAAAAGGCCGAGAAGCGATAACCAGAATTGGTTTGGGCCTCGAGTGGCACCCTGGCCTATGCCGGACACATCTTAGGGAGAGAGAGCGAGAGGGAGACAAACCCACGCCTACACAAGACATTTTGTCACCCAAGCCAACCCTTGAAAAGGCTGCTTTGCAGAGCAAAAACAAGAAGAATGGTGCGTTTTGCAGCCGCCGCCCACTGCAATGAATCTGAATAACTCCTCCTTTAGGGCGCAAGCAACTCCCCTCCCCCTTGCAGTCTTTCCAATTCACGATACAAAAAGACGGACAGGACAGGTTGCCTGACTTTCCGTCACTGCCACCCTTTGCCATCCTTACCCGTAGAAAGCCCTTTCATCATCCCCAAACCCTAATCTTTTCCCTTTCCTTCCCAGCCCCCAAACCCTGCCCTCTGTACCTTTCTCACCACCCGCTTCCCTTCTCCTGTCATCCCCCTACCACCCGGGAAAAAAAGAGATTGCCCCCTCCTTCCACTAGCCCACCCTCCCACCCAAAGAACAACTTCTTCTGCGCAGCTTGTTTTCTAGGCAGCAGCGCTATTGTGATGTCATCGGGGGGCATTGTGACAAGCCGCCAGTGTTCCGTCTCTTCATGTTGTGCACAGTTCAAACGGAAAATACATCAACAGGCAGACTACAGAAAAGCTTACTATCAAAGGTTAGAGGGGGGCTTTCTCAGAGGGCTTTTTACAGTTTTTCTATTCCCAATTAGCCGTTTAAGTGTACTTATTGAAAGTAGTAATTCTTTCATAGGCCGCCCTTTCTTAGTATTTGACGTTCCTTATATTGCGGTATGAGGCTTCGCAGTAGGTTGCAAACATTCATCACCCATGACTGTCCCCAATTGAGCTCAGAAGCTCAATGTCTATCATGACCTCTCTTTTAGAATGTCCAAGAGCAAGCAAACTATTCCTCCAGGAGAGGGCGCCAACAGACTACTAAAGAGATCATCATTACTCAAAGAAAACCCCAAAAACCAATGCATGATAGGAATAAACAGGTAACTTTCTTTGGAGTGGAAGCGGAGAGATCGCACCAGATGCCAATTCTAGATCTTATCACACCTGTGGTCACTGCAGCAGCAGGTGAATCCACTTTGTCCAAAAGGGATCTATTCCATTCAATTGCAAATGATCTAGATAAGACAGAGAACTGCAGCACGGGGACATAGCCGAGTTGGTCAGGTTGAGTGGTGATGAGTTTGCTATTTGGATGAATAAAGAAAGTCAAAAGTGTGAAAGATAAAAAACAAAAGGAGGAAGTGTGAAAAGTGAATGGGCCAAATTGAGGTGCATATGAAGACGTATGCTTTCTTCCAATTCATTAAATCGGGCTAATATGAATCAGGTGAATTGAGTTCTGCTTTTGGAAACTGGGTTAAGAAGGGGTGCACCGTTCCTGGAGGTACTGCAATACCAGGTCAATGCGTGGAGTGGACAGAGCAAGCTCTTTTTCCATCTCCCTGTTCTAAAAATCCATTTAATATATGGTCCCCAGATAGGGGACGTATCAGATATTAAACTGATAAGAACAGATTTTGATTTAATGAAGCTTTCCAAAGCACCGCAAAAATGCATGACCGAAGTCACACCAAAAACAGTGCAAAGGCTAGGATTCGTGTGGACCCCTCCGTGAGAAGAGGATCCCCAAAAATCAACCCCGTCCCTCCGAGCCAGAAGGCCACAGCGAGGGTCAGGGATCTTCGGTGCTCCCCCAAGCCGAAGCCTGGTTGAGCCTTGTTGTTGCTCCCAGCGTCCACCGAGGCATCTTACCCAAGTGGAGTAGGGAGCTACTAGTCGTTGGTTTCGCAGCCGAGACTGCCCGGACCGTCAACCGGTGTTGGTTTCTCAGCCCAAGGCTGACCGGACCTCCAACCGGGTGTTGGTTTCTCAGCCCAAGGCTGACCGGACCTCCAACCGGGTGTTGGTTTCTCAGCCCAAGGCTAACCGGACCTCCAACCGGGTGTTGGTTTCTCAGCCAAAGCTGACCCGGACCTCCAACCGGGTGTTGGTTTCTCAGCCCAAAGCTGACCGGACCTCCGACCGGGATTATAAAAATTTCCCTTCTTAGCCAGAAGGCCGGGATAGGGCAATATGCTTGGAAAGTATGAATAGGCAAGGCGCGGCGTGCGACAGAGTCTGAGGCTTACCAGGGTCCCAACCTAGCAAGTTCAGACTCCCTCCAGGGTGTCCATTCCTGGGGCACATTGCACCATAACCCCCACACTTACTCAGTCTAATAGCCTCGATCCTGGTAGGGCCATGGTTTCCTCTAGATGGATATACTATCCTCCCAAAGTACTAACAAGCGCAACCTTCCAGTGTGCATTGCATCATTGTACTAAGGTGGCCGGAGCCTTAAACCACCTTTTCGAACGATACTACACTTGATCTTAGCCAAAAGGCCGAGAAGCGATAACCAGAATTGGTTTGGGCCTCGAGTGGCACCCTGGCCTATGCCGGACACATCTTAGGGAGAGAGAGCGAGAGGGAGACAAACCCACGCCTACACAAGACATTTTGTCACCCAAGCCAACCCTTGAAAAGGCTGCTTTGCAGAGCAAAAACAAGAAGAATGGTGCGTTTTGCAGCCGCCGCCCACTGCAATGAATCTGAATAACTCCTCCTTTAGGGCGCAAGCAACTCCCCTCCCCCTTGCAGTCTTTCCAATTCACGATACAAAAAGACGGACAGGACAGGTTGCCTGACTTTCCGTCACTGCCACCCTTTGCCATCCTTACCCGTAGAAAGCCCTTTCATCATCCCCAAACCCTAATCTTTTCCCTTTCCTTCCCAGCCCCCAAACCCTGCCCTCTGTACCTTTCTCACCACCCGCTTCCCTTCTCCTGTCATCCCCCTACCACCCGGGAAAAAAAGAGATTGCCCCCTCCTTCCACTAGCCCACCCTCCCACCCAAAGAACAACTTCTTCTGCGCAGCTTGTTTTCTAGGCAGCAGCGCTATTGTGATGTCATCGGGGGGCATTGTGACAAGCCGCCAGTGTTCCGTCTCTTCATGTTGTGCACAGTTCAAACGGAAAATACATCAACAGGCAGACTACAGAAAAGCTTACTATCAAAGGTTAGAGGGGGGCTTTCTCAGAGGGCTTTTTACAGTTTTTCTATTCCCAATTAGCCGTTTAAGTGTACTTATTGAAAGTAGTAATTCTTTCATAGGCCGCCCTTTCTTAGTATTTGACGTTCCTTATATTGCGGTATGAGGCTTCGCAGTAGGTTGCAAACATTCATCACCCATGACTGTCCCCAATTGAGCTCAGAAGCTCAATGTCTATCATGACCTCTCTTTTAGAATGTCCAAGAGCAAGCAAACTATTCCTCCAGGAGAGGGCGCCAACAGACTACTAAAGAGATCATCATTACTCAAAGAAAACCCCAAAAACCAATGCATGATAGGAATAAACAGGTAACTTTCTTTGGAGTGGAAGCGGAGAGATCGCACCAGATGCCAATTCTAGATCTTATCACACCTGTGGTCACTGCAGCAGCATGTGAATCCACTTTGTCCAAAAGGGATCTATTCCATTCAATTGCAAATGATCTAGATAAGACAGAGAACTGCAGCACGGGGACATAGCCGAGTTGGTCAGGTTGAGTGGTGATGAGTTTGCTATTTGGATGAATAAAGAAAGTCAAAAGTGTGAAAGATAAAAAACAAAAGGAGGAAGTGTGAAAAGTGAATGGGCCAAATTGAGGTGCATATGAAGACGTATGCTTTCTTCCAATTCATTAAATCGGGCTAATATGAATCAGGTGAATTGAGTTCTGCTTTTGGAAACTGGGTTAAGAAGGGGTGCACCGTTCCTGGAGGTACTGCAATACCAGGTCAATGCGTGGAGTGGACAGAGCAAGCTCTTTTTCCATCTCCCTGTTCTAAAAATCCATTTAATATATGGTCCCCAGATAGGGGACGTATCAGATATTAAACTGATAAGAACAGATTTTGATTTAATGAAGCTTTCCAAAGCACCACAAAAAATGCATGACCGAAGTCACACCAAAAACAGTGCAAAGGCTAGGATTCGTGTGGACCCCACCGTGAGGAGAGGGTCCCCAAAAATCAACCCCGTCCCTCCGAGCCAGAAGGCCACAGCAAGGGTAAGGGATCTTCGGTGCTCTCCCAAGCCGAAGCCTGGTTGAGCCTTGTCGTTGCTCCCAGCGTCCACCCAGGCATCTTACCCAAGTGGAGTAGAGAGCTACTAGTTGTTGGTTTCGCAGCCGAAACTGCCCGGACCGTCAACCGGTGTTGGTTTCTCAGCCCAAGGCTAACCGGACCTCCAACCGGGTGTTGGTTTCTCAGCCGAAGCTGACCCAGACCTCCAACCGGGTGTTGGTTTCTCAGCCGAAGCTGACCCAGACCTCCAACCGGGTGTTAGTTTCTCAGCCCAAAGCTGACCAGACCTCCGACCGGGATTATAAAAATTTCCCTTCCTAGCCAGAAGGCCGGGATAGGGTAATATGCTCAAAAAGTATGAAAAGGCAAGGTACGGTGTGCTACAGAGCCCAAGGCTTGCCGGGGTCCCAAGCCAGCAAGCTCAGACTCACTCCAGGGTCGTCAGTCCTGGGGCACGTTGTACCATAGCCCCCCACCCTTACTCAGTCTAATAGCCTCGATCCTGGTAGGGCCATGTTTTCCTCTAGATGAATATACTATCCACCCAGAGTACTAGCAAGCGCAACCTTCCAGTGTGCATTGTATCATTGTACTAAGGTGGCCTGGAGCTTAAACCACCTCTTCGAACAACACTACACTTGATCTTAGCCAAAAGGCCGAGAAGCGATAACCAGAATTGGTTTGGGCCTCGAGTGGCACCCTGGCCTATGCCGGACACATCTTAGGGAGAGAGAGCGAGAGGGAGACAAACCCACGCCTACACAAGACATTTTGTCACCCAAGCCAACCCTTGAAAAGGCTGCTTTGCAGAGCAAAAACAAGAAGAATGGTGCGTTTTGCAGCCGCCGCCCACTGCAATGAATCTGAATAACTCCTCCTTTAGGGCGCAAGCAACTCCCCTCCCCCTTGCAGTCTTTCCAATTCACGATACAAAAAGACGGACAGGACAGGTTGCCTGACTTTCCGTCACTGCCACCCTTTGCCATCCTTACCCGTAGAAAGCCCTTTCATCATCCCCAAACCCTAATCTTTTCCCTTTCCTTCCCAGCCCCCAAACCCTGCCCTCTGTACCTTTCTCACCACCCGCTTCCCTTCTCCTGTCATCCCCCTACCACCCGGGAAAAAAAGAGATTGCCCCCTCCTTCCACTAGCCCACCCTCCCACCCAAAGAACAACTTCTTCTGCGCAGCTTGTTTTCTAGGCAGCAGCGCTATTGTGATGTCATCGGGGGGCATTGTGACAAGCCGCCAGTGTTCCGTCTCTTCATGTTGTGCACAGTTCAAACGGAAAATACATCAACAGGCAGACTACAGAAAAGCTTACTATCAAAGGTTAGAGGGGGGCTTTCTCAGAGGGCTTTTTACAGTTTTTCTATTCCCAATTAGCCGTTTAAGTGTACTTATTGAAAGTAGTAATTCTTTCATAGGCCGCCCTTTCTTAGTATTTGACGTTCCTTATATTGCGGTATGAGGCTTCGCAGTAGGTTGCAAACATTCATCACCCATGACTGTCCCCAATTGAGCTCAGAAGCTCAATGTCTATCATGACCTCTCTTTTAGAATGTCCAAGAGCAAGCAAACTATTCCTCCAGGAGAGGGCGCCAACAGACTACTAAAGAGATCATCATTACTCAAAGAAAACCCCAAAAACCAATGCATGATAGGAATAAACAGGTAACTTTCTTTGGAGTGGAAGCGGAGAGATCGCACCAGATGCCAATTCTAGATCTTATCACACCTGTGGTCACTGCAGCAGCAGGTGAATCCACTTTGTCCAAAAGGGATCTATTCCATTCAATTGCAAATGATCTAGATAAGACAGAGAACTGCAGCACGGGGACATAGCCGAGTTGGTCAGGTTGAGTGGTGATGAGTTTGCTATTTGGATGAATAAAGAAAGTCAAAAGTGTGAAAGATAAAAAACAAAAGGAGGAAGTGTGAAAAGTGAATGGGCCAAATTGAGGTGCATATGAAGACGTATGCTTTCTTCCAATTCATTAAATCGGGCTAATATGAATCAGGTGAATTGAGTTCTGCTTTTGGAAACTGGGTTAAGAAGGGGTGCACCATTCCTGGAGGTACTGCAATACCAGGTCAATGCGTGGAGTGGACAGAGCAAGCTCTTTTTCCATCTCCCTGTTCTAAAAATCCATTTAATATATGGTCCCCAGATAGGGGACGTATCAGATATTAAACTGATAAGAACAGATACTACACTTGATCTTAGCCAAAAGGCCGAGAAGCGATAACCAGAATTGGTTTGGGCCTCGAGTGGCACCCTGGCCTATGCCGGACACATCTTAGGGAGAGAGAGCGAGAGGGAGACAAACCCACGCCTACACAAGACATTTTGTCACCCAAGCCAACCCTTGAAAAGGCTGCTTTGCAGAGCAAAAACAAGAAGAATGGTGCGTTTTGCAGCCGCCGCCCACTGCAATGAATCTGAATAACTCCTCCTTTAGGGCGCAAGCAACTCCCCTCCCCCTTGCAGTCTTTCCAATTCACGATACAAAAAGACGGACAGGACAGGTTGCCTGACTTTCCGTCACTGCCACCCTTTGCCATCCTTACCCGTAGAAAGCCCTTTCATCATCCCCAAACCCTAATCTTTTCCCTTTCCTTCCCAGCCCCCAAACCCTGCCCTCTGTACCTTTCTCACCACCCGCTTCCCTTCTCCTGTCATCCCCCTACCACCCGGGAAAAAAAGAGATTGCCCCCTCCTTCCACTAGCCCACCCTCCCACCCAAAGAACAACTTCTTCTGCGCAGCTTGTTTTCTAGGCAGCAGCGCTATTGTGATGTCATCGGGGGGCATTGTGACAAGCCGCCAGTGTTCCGTCTCTTCATGTTGTGCACAGTTCAAACGGAAAATACATCAACAGGCAGACTACAGAAAAGCTTACTATCAAAGGTTAGAGGGGGGCTTTCTCAGAGGGCTTTTTACAGTTTTTCTATTCCCAATTAGCCGTTTAAGTGTACTTATTGAAAGTAGTAATTCTTTCATAGGCCGCCCTTTCTTAGTATTTGACGTTCCTTATATTGCGGTATGAGGCTTCGCAGTAGGTTGCAAACATTCATCACCCATGACTGTCCCCAATTGAGCTCAGAAGCTCAATGTCTATCATGACCTCTCTTTTAGAATGTCCAAGAGCAAGCAAACTATTCCTCCAGGAGAGGGCGCCAACAGACTACTAAAGAGATCATCATTACTCAAAGAAAACCCCAAAAACCAATGCATGATAGGAATAAACAGGTAACTTTCTTTGGAGTGGAAGCGGAGAGATCGCACCAGATGCCAATTCTAGATCTTATCACACCTGTGGTCACTGCAGCAGCAGGTGAATCCACTTTGTCCAAAAGGGATCTATTCCATTCAATTGCAAATGATCTAGATAAGACAGAGAACTGCAGCACGGGGACATAGCCGAGTTGGTCAGGTTGAGTGGTGATGAGTTTGCTATTTGGATGAATAAAGAAAGTCAAAAGTGTGAAAGATAAAAAACAAAAGGAGGAAGTGTGAAAAGTGAATGGGCCAAATTGAGGTGCATATGAAGACGTATGCTTTCTTCCAATTCATTAAATCGGGCTAATATGAATCAGGTGAATTGAGTTCTGCTTTTGGAAACTGGGTTAAGAAGGGGTGCACCGTTCCTGGAGGTACTGCAATACCAGGTCAATGCGTGGAGTGGACAGAGCAAGCTCTTTTTCCATCTCCCTGTTCTAAAAATCCATTTAATATATGGTCCCCAGATAGGGGACGTATCAGATATTAAACTGATAAGAACAGATACTACACTTGATCTTAGCCAAAAGGCCGAGAAGCGATAACCAGAATTGGTTTGGGCCTCGAGTGGCACCCTGGCCTATGCCGGACACATCTTAGGGAGAGAGAGCGAGAGGGAGACAAACCCACGCCTACACAAGACATTTTGTCACCCAAGCCAACCCTTGAAAAGGCTGCTTTGCAGAGCAAAAACAAGAAGAATGGTGCGTTTTGCAGCCGCCGCCCACTGCAATGAATCTGAATAACTCCTCCTTTAGGGCGCAAGCAACTCCCCTCCCCCTTGCAGTCTTTCCAATTCACGATACAAAAAGACGGACAGGACAGGTTGCCTGACTTTCCGTCACTGCCACCCTTTGCCATCCTTACCCGTAGAAAGCCCTTTCATCATCCCCAAACCCTAATCTTTTCCCTTTCCTTCCCAGCCCCCAAACCCTGCCCTCTGTACCTTTCTCACCACCCGCTTCCCTTCTCCTGTCATCCCCCTACCACCCGGGAAAAAAAGAGATTGCCCCCTCCTTCCACTAGCCCACCCTCCCACCCAAAGAACAACTTCTTCTGCGCAGCTTGTTTTCTAGGCAGCAGCGCTATTGTGATGTCATCGGGGGGCATTGTGACAAGCCGCCAGTGTTCCGTCTCTTCATGTTGTGCACAGTTCAAACGGAAAATACATCAACAGGCAGACTACAGAAAAGCTTACTATCAAAGGTTAGAGGGGGGCTTTCTCAGAGGGCTTTTTACAGTTTTTCTATTCCCAATTAGCCGTTTAAGTGTACTTATTGAAAGTAGTAATTCTTTCATAGGCCGCCCTTTCTTAGTATTTGACGTTCCTTATATTGCGGTATGAGGCTTCGCAGTAGGTTGCAAACATTCATCACCCATGACTGTCCCCAATTGAGCTCAGAAGCTCAATGTCTATCATGACCTCTCTTTTAGAATGTCCAAGAGCAAGCAAACTATTCCTCCAGGAGAGGGCGCCAACAGACTACTAAAGAGATCATCATTACTCAAAGAAAACCCCAAAAACCAATGCATGATAGGAATAAACAGGTAACTTTCTTTGGAGTGGAAGCGGAGAGATCGCACCAGATGCCAATTCTAGATCTTATCACACCTGTGGTCACTGCAGCAGCAGGTGAATCCACTTTGTCCAAAAGGGATCTATTCCATTCAATTGCAAATGATCTAGATAAGACAGAGAACTGCAGCACGGGGACATAGCCGAGTTGGTCAGGTTGAGTGGTGATGAGTTTGCTATTTGGATGAATAAAGAAAGTCAAAAGTGTGAAAGATAAAAAACAAAAGGAGGAAGTGTGAAAAGTGAATGGGCCAAATTGAGGTGCATATGAAGACGTATGCTTTCTTCCAATTCATTAAATCGGGCTAATATGAATCAGGTGAATTGAGTTCTGCTTTTGGAAACTGGGTTAAGAAGGGGTGCACCGTTCCTGGAGGTACTGCAATACCAGGTCAATGCGTGGAGTGGACAGAGCAAGCTCTTTTTCCATCTCCCTGTTCTAAAAATCCATTTAATATATGGTCCCCAGATAGGGGACGTATCAGATATTAAACTGATAAGAACAGATACTACACTTGATCTTAGCCAAAAGGCCGAGAAGCGATAACCAGAATTGGTTTGGGCCTCGAGTGGCACCCTGGCCTATGCCGGACACATCTTAGGGAGAGAGAGCGAGAGGGAGACAAACCCACGCCTACACAAGACATTTTGTCACCCAAGCCAACCCTTGAAAAGGCTGCTTTGCAGAGCAAAAACAAGAAGAATGGTGCGTTTTGCAGCCGCCGCCCACTGCAATGAATCTGAATAACTCCTCCTTTAGGGCGCAAGCAACTCCCCTCCCCCTTGCAGTCTTTCCAATTCACGATACAAAAAGACGGACAGGACAGGTTGCCTGACTTTCCGTCACTGCCACCCTTTGCCATCCTTACCCGTAGAAAGCCCTTTCATCATCCCCAAACCCTAATATTTTCCCTTTCCTTCCCAGCCCCCAAACCCTGCCCTCTGTACCTTTCTCACCACCCGCTTCCCTTCTCCTGTCATCCCCCTACCACCCGGGAAAAAAAGAGATTGCCCCCTCCTTCCACTAGCCCACCCTCCCACCCAAAGAACAACTTCTTCTGCGCAGCTTGTTTTCTAGGCAGCAGCGCTATTGTGATGTCATCGGGGGGCATTGTGACAAGCCGCCAGTGTTCCGTCTCTTCATGTTGTGCACAGTTCAAACGGAAAATACATCAACAGGCAGACTACAGAAAAGCTTACTATCAAAGGTTAGAGGGGGGCTTTCTCAGAGGGCTTTTTACAGTTTTTCTATTCCCAATTAGCCGTTTAAGTGTACTTATTGAAAGTAGTAATTCTTTCATAGGCCGCCCTTTCTTAGTATTTGACGTTCCTTATATTGCGGTATGAGGCTTCGCAGTAGGTTGCAAACATTCATCACCCATGACTGTCCCCAATTGAGCTCAGAAGCTCAATGTCTATCATGACCTCTCTTTTAGAATGTCCAAGAGCAAGCAAACTATTCCTCCAGGAGAGGGCGCCAACAGACTACTAAAGAGATCATCATTACTCAAAGAAAACCCCAAAAACCAATGCATGATAGGAATAAACAGGTAACTTTCTTTGGAGTGGAAGCGGAGAGATCGCACCAGATGCCAATTCTAGATGTTATCACACCTGTGGTCACTGCAGCAGCAGGTGAATCCACTTTGTCCAAAAGGGATCTATTCCATTCAATTGCAAATGATCTAGATAAGACAGAGAACTGTATCGCCATCCATGACAAGTCCTTGTGCCCGTTGGTCAATCCAGCCGATGACACGTTTGTCCAAACAGTCTCCAGTGTGTCGTGATGAAGTCCTGGAATGTTCTCCATTTCGTCCTTGGCTCTGATGAGTTTGTGGATAGTCTTTGGCTTCCACAAATCAGGCTTGAGTCCCTCCAGTTGGTGTTCCCTCACAAACCGAACCACGTCTCCGTAGAACCATGGCGCCGTCCAGTTGTAGGGGAAGGAGCTGTCCCACTTGTCCCAGCCTAACCGTCTCCAAAGGGGGAGCAGGAAGAAGCGAGACATGGACCCACCCGCGGAACCTCTCTTGACTCGCAGAGTTCGGCGAACGCAGTCACATACGAAGGAGGATCGCAGGAGGGTGGGGATATCGGGTACGCCCTTCCCACCCTTGCGAGGATCCTTGTACATGATGCTCCGCTTTACTCTGTCCATCTTGGATCCCCAGACAAAACGAAACACCGTCCTGGTAATGGCCCTGCACACGGTGGCAAGGGGGGGCCAGGCCTGGGCCGTGTACTGCAGCACGGGCAGTACCTCGTTACGCAGGACCAGTGCTTTGCCCTCACAGGTGAGGCGTCTGAGGCTCCACAGACCGATCCGTTGGGTGATCTTGGTCAAGCGTTCCTCCCAGGACTTGAGGGCTGCTCCTTCCTTCCCGAACCAGACTCCAAGAACCTTGATGAAATCCGGCTGGATGCTGAAAGGGAAGGGGGCGGAAGAGGCCGGCTGCCAGTCCCCGAAGAGCATGGCTTCCGACTTCCCGCAGTTGACTTTGGCTCCCGAAGCCCTTCCGAAGGTCTCACAGGTCTGGACGAGGGTGTCGACTGAGCGCCGGTCCGCGCAGAAGACGGTCACGTCGTCCATGTAGAGCGAGCACTTGACCTCGAAGCGTTCTGGTCCTGGTGCGGTGATCCCTCTGATCTCTCCATTCCGCCGGATAGCCTCTGCAAAGAGTTCTATAACACAAACAAAGAGAAGAGGTGACAGAGGACAGCCTTGTCTGACCCCTGAGAGGACCGGGAAGGGGTCAGTCTTCCAGCCGTTCACCAACACCGAGCTGTGAATATCAAAATACATTAGTTGGACATACAAGCAAAACATGTTACCCAAACCTAACCTGTGCAGAGCTTTGCCCAGGAACTCATGGGAAACACGGTCGAAGGCCTTTTCCTGATCCAACGAGATCAGGGCTGCGTGCACCCGGCGGGCTTTGATGTACTCGACCGTGTCCCGCATGAGAGCCAGGCTGTCTGCGATGCGACGTCCGGGGATGCCGCAGGTCTGATCCGGGTGGATGATCCGTCCGATAACAGTCTTCAATCTCGTTGCCATCGTCTTGGCCAGGATCTTGTAGTCGACGTTCAGAAGGGTGATGGGACGCCAATTCTTCAGGTCGCACCTCTCTCCTTTACGCTTGTACAGGATCGTGACCATTCCTTCCCTCAGAGATGGAGGCATTCTGCCCTCCACCACCATCTCCTCATACAGCCCTAACAGGTCCGGACAGATTAGGTCTCCCAGCGCTACATAGAGCTCTGCTGGGAGGCCGTCACTGCCCGGTGTCCTGCCAGAACTA
Source organism: Anomaloglossus baeobatrachus (assembly GCF_048569485.1). Lineage (NCBI taxonomy): Eukaryota > Metazoa > Chordata > Amphibia > Anura > Aromobatidae > Anomaloglossus > Anomaloglossus baeobatrachus. Next base: position 61,392 of record NW_027444989.1, read on the forward strand.
AAGGATTTGGCGGCCGAGAGCAGCTCGTCCACCGTCAGAGGAACATCCATGGCCGCCGCGTCTGCAGGGTCAAGATGGTTAGTGATACCTGACAGGAACTTATCGGCGGCCTCGGGGTCAGTAGTCTTGCGGGCGTAGAGTTCGCTGTAGAAGTCGCTGACGACCTTCATCACGTTCTCTTTCCCGCGTCGCATGTTTCCACTCTCGTCTCGTAGTTCATTCATGGGCGTGTGACCGGCGTGGAGTTTCCTGAAAAAGAACGAGTTACATTTCTCACCCTTCTCCAGGTTCTCCACTTTGGAACGGAAGACAATTCGCTCGGACTCCTCCTCGAAGTGCCTTTTCAGGCTCCTCTTAGTCTCCTCCAGCTCCTCTCTCACGTCCCAGCCGCATCGAAGAAGGTCCTGCAGGGAACGCAGCTCACGCTGGAGTCTCCTGAAGTCCCTCCTCTTCAGACACGCCTGTTGTTGACTCTTTGCCTGAAAGAAGAAACGGAACTCGAGTTTAACGTATTCCCACCAGTCGGAAACAGACTGGAAGACCGCCTTGTAGGCCCGCCACGTGGAGTAGGCAGCTCTAAGCTCCTCCAGAATCTCACCCTTTTCCAGCAGAGAGCAGTTCAGCTTCCAGGAGCCCGGGCCAATGGGGAAGCCATGGCCCAGCACACCTTGAAAGTGAATGGCTCTGTGGTCAGAGAAGAAGCAGGGGACCATCGAGTGCCCACTCCGCCCAACCGCCCGAGAGGTAAACACAAAGTCAATCCTGGAACGCAGCGAGCCATCGGATCGGCACCATGAATAGTTCACGGATCCGTGTCCGATGGAGCCAACAACGTCCACAAGAGAGGCTTCGGTCACCATCTCAATGAGCAGTTTGGATGTGACGTCCAACTTGGCAGCCGTTCCAGAACTGCGTCCATCCTCCTCAATCGGGCAGTTGAAATCCCCGGCCATCACTACCGTCCTGGCGGTAGCGAGCTGAGGGCGCAGGGCTTGGAGGAGCTCCAGTCGATCGCTCTTCACAGGAGAAGCATACACATTGATGAACCTGACAGGTTCTCCCGCCCAGGTGCCATCCACGAGCAGTAACCTTCCGCAGACGATTTCCTGAACAGAGTCCAATGTGAAGGCGCTTCCCCTGATCAGCACGGCGACCCCCGCGGACCTACAGTCGCCCCCGCCAGACCAGTAGGATGGGCCATGGGTCCACTCCCTGGCCAGATGGTTGAAGGACCTAGAGGAGGGAAGGGAGCATTCCTGCAGGAAAAATACATCACTAGACTGAGTGTTAAGGAACGCAAAAATTGTCTGACGTCGGAACTTGTCTCTGATGCTCCTAACATTAATGGAAAAGATGTTAATGTTAGCAGTCATTGGAGGAAAGAGAAAGTTAGAGCAGGCGGTGTGCCTTAGTTACCACTCCGGTCGGGCGGTTCTTCCTCTTTGGCACCTGCTGGTAAGGGTATCTCCAGCAGACCCTCTTCTGCTAGCTGATCAAGCAGGGATGGTGCCTCAGTGGCTTCCGACTCCTCCATTTCTTCTTCGGCCACAAGGGACTCCACCATCTGCTCCAGCACGTCCGGTTCTGGGAGGAGGCCATCCTCCTCTTCCTGGGGTGGGTTAAGGTCCACAATGAACAGCTTGGAAGGTTCTGCGACAGGACTATCTTCCACCTTCCTTTTCCTTTGGCCTGTACCTGAGGAGACAAGAGCTGGAAAATCCTCCTCGGTGAAAAGTGCAAGAGTGCTGAGGCCCTCTGCTCTCATGGTCTGGGGAGGGAGAGTGGGCTTTGGGGGGGGGGTGAGGAGACCAACTGAGGAGTAGGGAAATGAGGTGGAGGTAGTGGAATCCTCAGTAGGGTTGGCCGGGGGGGGAGGGGTTTGGACAGGGGTGACAGGGGGGGGGGGCCAGGGAGGGGGCAACAGTTTTCTTACCCTTCTTTTCCCTGGACTCCGTGGCTGCTGGGGCATCGGCTGGAGCCACGGTCGCTGGGTTCTTGGCCGCCTTGTCCTTGGCCTCTGTGGCCTTGGTAGTAGCTGCCTTGGTCGACGAAGCTGTGACTACCCGATACTGGGTCGCCGCGGCAACCCTTGCCCAGGATTTCTCCCGCTGTGGGCAGTCCTTGTAAAGGTGGTCCGCCTGTCCACATAGGTTGCAAGTCTTCTTCTTTGGGCAGTCCTTGGAGCTGTGTCCTGTCACCCGGCAAACCCTGCAGGCGTCCTCCTTGCAGGTCTTCATCGAATGCCCTTTCCCGCCACATTTCCTGCAGTTGTGTGGCATGTCCGGGTAGTAGATGAGACCAAAGGAGTTTCCCAGAGAGAATGTCGGGGGCAGGTGCTGGAGACCATCCTCGGATGCTGGTTCCCTGTAGAGTCGAACGGTTACTGACCACTTACCCGTCCAGAATCCGTTGCCGTTAAGGATGTGGGATGGCTCCCTCACCACTGTGCAGAGACGTCCCAGGAACGTGGAGATGTCTCTTCCTGGGGTGTGCGGGTTCCGCATGGAGACCGTGATCCTCTTCTCATCCCTCTGTATAGGACAGGATCCTAAAAAAGAATGAAAAGGGGAGTCCGGCATCGCTGCGTTCATCGCCTCCCAGTATCTCCTGCAGGCATTCACCGTGGCAAAGGTTACCAGAAAAATGCCAGTCATGAAGGTCTGGACACTCAGGGTTTCCGCCCTGGAGAAGCCCTGATCCAGAATCATCTTCTTGCAGAACACGTCGCTGGACATGTCCGGCAACCTACCATCCACCGCCTTCAGCTTCAGGGCGACCGTCTGCCGCATCCAAGGCTCCAGGGTTGGAGCCTTTTCAGGCGGCGTCCGGGCTCCCTCCGGCCGGCTGGCGTCGGAGGTAGGGGCCTCTTGGGCCGAAGAAGCCTCTGGATGAGCCTTCCTGGAGGTCCCTGGGTCCTGAGCCTTCTTGGCTGCCTTCTCTGGCTTGCTTGCCATGGCTGGTTCCTGCTTGAGTTCCCGGAGCTGGATCTTGGATTCTTCTCCGGGTGTCTTCTCCCGCTGTGTTCCTCCTCGAAGTTCCTCTGGTCTCCCCAAGTCTTCTCCGAGCCTTCGTCTTCTTGCTTCTTTCTGCCAAGCTCTTCTTCCGTCCGATCTCCCTCTTTCGGTCTCGGCTGGGCTTCGGAGCTTGTCTCCCTGATCGTATCTCGTCAAGTGTAGCTAGCTCAGTTTGTTCTGATAAGAACAGATACTACACTTGATCTTAGCCAAAAGGCCGAGAAGCGATAACCAGAATTGGTTTGGGCCTCGAGTGGCACCCTGGCCTATGCCGGACACATCTTAGGGAGAGAGAGCGAGAGGGAGACAAACCCACGCCTACACAAGACATTTTGTCACCCAAGCCAACCCTTGAAAAGGCTGCTTTGCAGAGCCAAAACAAGAAGAATGGTGCGTTTTGCAGCCGCCGCCCACTGCAATGAATCTGAATAACTCCTCCTTTAGGGCGCAAGCAACTCCCCTCCCCCTTGCAGTCTTTCCAATTCACGATACAAAAAGACGGACAGGACAGGTTGCCTGACTTTCCGTCACTGCCACCCTTTGCCATCCTTACCCGTAGAAAGCCCTTTCATCATCCCCAAACCCTAATCTTTTCCCTTTCCTTCCCAGCCCCCAAACCCTGCCCTCTGTACCTTTCTCACCACCCGCTTCCCTTCTCCTGTCATCCCCCTACCACCCGGGAAAAAAAGAGATTGCCCCCTCCTTCCACTAGCCCACCCTCCCACCCAAAGAACAACTTCTTCTGCGCAGCTTGTTTTCTAGGCAGCAGCGCTATTGTGATGTCATCGGGGGGCATTGTGACAAGCCGCCAGTGTTCCGTCTCTTCATGTTGTGCACAGTTCAAACGGAAAATACATCAACAGGCAGACTACAGAAAAGCTTACTATCAAAGGTTAGAGGGGGGCTTTCTCAGAGGGCTTTTTACAGTTTTTCTATTCCCAATTAGCCGTTTAAGTGTACTTATTGAAAGTAGTAATTCTTTCATAGGCCGCCCTTTCTTAGTATTTGACGTTCCTTATATTGCGGTATGAGGCTTCGCAGTAGGTTGCAAACATTCATCACCCATGACTGTCCCCAATTGAGCTCAGAAGCTCAATGTCTATCATGACCTCTCTTTTAGAATGTCCAAGAGCAAGCAAACTATTCCTCCAGGAGAGGGCGCCAACAGACTACTAAAGAGATCATCATTACTCAAAGAAAACCCCAAAAACCAATGCATGATAGGAATAAACAGGTAACTTTCTTTGGAGTGGAAGCGGAGAGATCGCACCAGATGCCAATTCTAGATGTTATCACACCTGTGGTCACTGCAGCAGCAGGTGAATCCACTTTGTCCAAAAGGGATCTATTCCATTCAATTGCAAATGATCTAGATAAGACAGAGAACTGCAGCACGGGGACATAGCCGAGTTGGTCAGGTTGAGTGGTGATGAGTTTGCTATTTGGATGAATAAAGAAAGTCAAAAGTGTGAAAGATAAAAAACAAAAGGAGGAAGTGTGAAAAGTGAATGGGCCAAATTGAGGTGCATATGAAGACGTATGCTTTCTTCCAATTCATTAAATCGGGCTAATATGAATCAGGTGAATTGAGTTCTGCTTTTGGAAACTGGGTTAAGAAGGGGTGCACCGTTCCTGGAGGTACTGCAATACCAGGTCAATGCGTGGAGTGGACAGAGCAAGCTCTTTTTCCATCTCCCTGTTCTAAAAATCCATTTAATATATGGTCCCCAGATAGGGGACGTATCAGATATTAAACTGATAAGAACAGATACTACACTTGATCTTAGCCAAAAGGCCGAGAAGCGATAACCAGAATTGGTTTGGGCCTCGAGTGGCACCCTGGCCTATGCCGGACACATCTTAGGGAGAGAGAGCGAGAGGGAGACAAACCCACGCCTACACAAGACATTTTGTCACCCAAGCCAACCCTTGAAAAGGCTGCTTTGCAGAGCCAAAACAAGAAGAATGGTGCGTTTTGCAGCCGCCGCCCACTGCAATGAATCTGAATAACTCCTCCTTTAGGGCGCAAGCAACTCCCCTCCCCCTTGCAGTCTTTCCAATTCACGATACAAAAAGACGGACAGGACAGGTTGCCTGACTTTCCGTCACTGCCACCCTTTGCAATCCTTACCCGTAGAAAGCCCTTTCATCATCCCCAAACCCTAATCTTTTCCCTTTCCTTCCCAGCCCCCAAACCCTGCCCTCTGTACCTTTCTCACCACCCGCTTCCCTTCTCCTGTCATCCCCCTACCACCCGGGAAAAAAAGAGATTGCCCCCTCCTTCCACTAGCCCACCCTCCCACCCAAAGAACAACTTCTTCTGCGCAGCTTGTTTTCTAGGCAGCAGCGCTATTGTGATGTCATCGGGGGGCATTGTGACAAGCCGCCAGTGTTCCGTCTCTTCATGTTGTGCACAGTTCAAACGGAAAATACATCAACAGGCAGACTACAGAAAAGCTTACTATCAAAGGTTAGAGGGGGGCTTTCTCAGAGGGCTTTTTACAGTTTTTCTATTCCCAATTAGCCGTTTAAGTGTACTTATTGAAAGTAGTAATTCTTTCATAGGCCGCCCTTTCTTAGTATTTGACGTTCCTTATATTGCGGTATGAGGCTTCGCAGTAGGTTGCAAACATTCATCACCCATGACTGTCCCCAATTGAGCTCAGAAGCTCAATGTCTATCATGACCTCTCTTTTAGAATGTCCAAGAGCAAGCAAACTATTCCTCCAGGAGAGGGCGCCAACAGACTACTAAAGAGATCATCATTACTCAAAGAAAACCCCAAAAACCAATGCATGATAGGAATAAACAGGTAACTTTCTTTGGAGTGGAAGCGGAGAGATCGCACCAGATGCCAATTCTAGATGTTATCACACCTGTGGTCACTGCAGCAGCAGGTGAATCCACTTTGTCCAAAAGGGATCTATTCCATTCAATTGCAAATGATCTAGATAAGACAGAGAACTGCAGCACGGGGACATAGCCGAGTTGGTCAGGTTGAGTGGTGATGAGTTTGCTATTTGGATGAATAAAGAAAGTCAAAAGTGTGAAAGATAAAAAACAAAAGGAGGAAGTGTGAAAAGTGAATGGGCCAAATTGAGGTGCATATGAAGACGTATGCTTTCTTCCAATTCATTAAATCGGGCTAATATGAATCAGGTGAATTGAGTTCTGCTTTTGGAAACTGGGTTAAGAAGGGGTGCACCGTTCCTGGAGGTACTGCAATACCAGGTCAATGCGTGGAGTGGACAGAGCAAGCTCTTTTTCCATCTCCCTGTTCTAAAAATCCATTTAATATATGGTCCCCAGATAGGGGACGTATCAGATATTAAACTGATAAGAACAGATACTACACTTGATCTTAGCCAAAAGGCCGAGAAGCGATAACCAGAATTGGTTTGGGCCTCGAGTGGCACCCTGGCCTATGCCGGACACATCTTAGGGAGAGAGAGCGAGAGGGAGACAAACCCACGCCTACACAAGACATTTTGTCACCCAAGCCAACCCTTGAAAAGGCTGCTTTGCAGAGCCAAAACAAGAAGAATGGTGCGTTTTGCAGCCGCCGCCCACTGCAATGAATCTGAATAACTCCTCCTTTAGGGCGCAAGCAACTCCCCTCCCCCTTGCAGTCTTTCCAATTCACGATACAAAAAGACGGACAGGACAGGTTGCCTGACTTTCCGTCACTGCCACCCTTTGCCATCCTTACCCGTAGAAAGCCCTTTCATCATCCCCAAACCCTAATCTTTTCCCTTTCCTTCCCAGCCCCCAAACCCTGCCCTCTGTACCTTTCTCACCACCCGCTTCCCTTCTCCTGTCATCCCCCTACCACCCGGGAAAAAAAGAGATTGCCCCCTCCTTCCACTAGCCCACCCTCCCACCCAAAGAACAACTTCTTCTGCGCAGCTTGTTTTCTAGGCAGCAGCGCTATTGTGATGTCATCGGGGGGCATTGTGACAAGCCGCCAGTGTTCCGTCTCTTCATGTTGTGCACAGTTCAAACGGAAAATACATCAACAGGCAGACTACAGAAAAGCTTACTATCAAAGGTTAGAGGGGGGCTTTCTCAGAGGGCTTTTTACAGTTTTTCTATTCCCAATTAGCCGTTTAAGTGTACTTATTGAAAGTAGTAATTCTTTCATAGGCCGCCCTTTCTTAGTATTTGACGTTCCTTATATTGCGGTATGAGGCTTCGCAGTAGGTTGCAAACATTCATCACCCATGACTGTCCCCAATTGAGCTCAGAAGCTCAATGTCTATCATGACCTCTCTTTTAGAATGTCCAAGAGCAAGCAAACTATTCCTCCAGGAGAGGGCGCCAACAGACTACTAAAGAGATCATCATTACTCAAAGAAAACCCCAAAAACCAATGCATGATAGGAATAAACAGGTAACTTTCTTTGGAGTGGAAGCGGAGAGATCGCACCAGATGCCAATTCTAGATGTTATCACACCTGTGGTCACTGCAGCAGCAGGTGAATCCACTTTGTCCAAAAGGGATCTATTCCATTCAATTGCAAATGATCTAGATAAGACAGAGAACTGCAGCACGGGGACATAGCCGAGTTGGTCAGGTTGAGTGGTGATGAGTTTGCTATTTGGATGAATAAAGAAAGTCAAAAGTGTGAAAGATAAAAAACAAAAGGAGGAAGTGTGAAAAGTGAATGGGCCAAATTGAGGTGCATATGAAGACGTATGCTTTCTTCCAATTCATTAAATCGGGCTAATATGAATCAGGTGAATTGAGTTCTGCTTTTGGAAACTGGGTTAAGAAGGGGTGCACCGTTCCTGGAGGTACTGCAATACCAGGTCAATGCGTGGAGTGGACAGAGCAAGCTCTTTTTCCATCTCCCTGTTCTAAAAATCCATTTAATATATGGTCCCCAGATAGGGGACGTATCAGATATTAAACTGATAAGAACAGATACTACACTTGATCTTAGCCAAAAGGCCGAGAAGCGATAACCAGAATTGGTTTGGGCCTCGAGTGGCACCCTGGCCTATGCCGGACACATCTTAGGGAGAGAGAGCGAGAGGGAGACAAACCCACGCCTACACAAGACATTTTGTCACCCAAGCCAACCCTTGAAAAGGCTGCTTTGCAGAGCCAAAACAAGAAGAATGGTGCGTTTTGCAGCCGCCGCCCACTGCAATGAATCTGAATAACTCCTCCTTTAGGGCGCAAGCAACTCCCCTCCCCCTTGCAGTCTTTCCAATTCACGATACAAAAAGACGGACAGGACAGGTTGCCTGACTTTCCGTCACTGCCACCCTTTGCCATCCTTACCCGTAGAAAGCCCTTTCATCATCCCCAAACCCTAATCTTTTCCCTTTCCTTCCCAGCCCCCAAACCCTGCCCTCTGTACCTTTCTCACCACCCGCTTCCCTTCTCCTGTCATCCCCCTACCACCCGGGAAAAAAAGAGATTGCCCCCTCCTTCCACTAGCCCACCCTCCCACCCAAAGAACAACTTCTTCTGCGCAGCTTGTTTTCTAGGCAGCAGCGCTATTGTGATGTCATCGGGGGGCATTGTGACAAGCCGCCAGTGTTCCGTCTCTTCATGTTGTGCACAGTTCAAACGGAAAATACATCAACAGGCAGACTACAGAAAAGCTTACTATCAAAGGTTAGAGGGGGGCTTTCTCAGAGGGCTTTTTACAGTTTTTCTATTCCCAATTAGCCGTTTAAGTGTACTTATTGAAAGTAGTAATTCTTTCATAGGCCGCCCTTTCTTAGTATTTGACGTTCCTTATATTGCGGTATGAGGCTTCGCAGTAGGTTGCAAACATTCATCACCCATGACTGTCCCCAATTGAGCTCAGAAGCTCAATGTCTATCATGACCTCTCTTTTAGAATGTCCAAGAGCAAGCAAACTATTCCTCCAGGAGAGGGCGCCAACAGACTACTAAAGAGATCATCATTACTCAAAGAAAACCCCAAAAACCAATGCATGATAGGAATAAACAGGTAACTTTCTTTGGAGTGGAAGCGGAGAGATCGCACCAGATGCCAATTCTAGATGTTATCACACCTGTGGTCACTGCAGCAGCAGGTGAATCCACTTTGTCCAAAAGGGATCTATTCCATTCAATTGCAAATGATCTAGATAAGACAGAGAACTGCAGCACGGGGACATAGCCGAGTTGGTCAGGTTGAGTGGTGATGAGTTTGCTATTTGGATGAATAAAGAAAGTCAAAAGTGTGAAAGATAAAAAACAAAAGGAGGAAGTGTGAAAAGTGAATGGGCCAAATTGAGGTGCATATGAAGACGTATGCTTTCTTCCAATTCATTAAATCGGGCTAATATGAATCAGGTGAATTGAGTTCTGCTTTTGGAAACTGGGTTAAGAAGGGGTGCACCGTTCCTGGAGGTACTGCAATACCAGGTCAATGCGTGGAGTGGACAGAGCAAGCTCTTTTTCCATCTCCCTGTTCTAAAAATCCATTTAATATATGGTCCCCAGATAGGGGACGTATCAGATATTAAACTGATAAGAACAGATACTACACTTGATCTTAGCCAAAAGGCCGAGAAGCGATAACCAGAATTGGTTTGGGCCTCGAGTGGCACCCTGGCCTATGCCGGACACATCTTAGGGAGAGAGAGCGAGAGGGAGACAAACCCACGCCTACACAAGACATTTTGTCACCCAAGCCAACCCTTGAAAAGGCTGCTTTGCAGAGCCAAAACAAGAAGAATGGTGCGTTTTGCAGCCGCCGCCCACTGCAATGAATCTGAATAACTCCTCCTTTAGGGCGCAAGCAACTCCCCTCCCCCTTGCAGTCTTTCCAATTCACGATACAAAAAGACGGACAGGACAGGTTGCCTGACTTTCCGTCACTGCCACCCTTTGCCATCCTTACCCGTAGAAAGCCCTTTCATCATCCCCAAACCCTAATCTTTTCCCTTTCCTTCCCAGCCCCCAAACCCTGCCCTCTGTACCTTTCTCACCACCCGCTTCCCTTCTCCTGTCATCCCCCTACCACCCGGGAAAAAAAGAGATTGCCCCCTCCTTCCACTAGCCCACCCTCCCACCCAAAGAACAACTTCTTCTGCGCAGCTTGTTTTCTAGGCAGCAGCGCTATTGTGATGTCATCGGGGGGCATTGTGACAAGCCGCCAGTGTTCCGTCTCTTCATGTTGTGCACAGTTCAAACGGAAAATACATCAACAGGCAGACTACAGAAAAGCTTACTATCAAAGGTTAGAGGGGGGCTTTCTCAGAGGGCTTTTTACAGTTTTTCTATTCCCAATTAGCCGTTTAAGTGTACTTATTGAAAGTAGTAATTCTTTCATAGGCCGCCCTTTCTTAGTATTTGACGTTCCTTATATTGCGGTATGAGGCTTCGCAGTAGGTTGCAAACATTCATCACCCATGACTGTCCCCAATTGAGCTCAGAAGCTCAATGTCTATCATGACCTCTCTTTTAGAATGTCCAAGAGCAAGCAAACTATTCCTCCAGGAGAGGGCGCCAACAGACTACTAAAGAGATCATCATTACTCAAAGAAAACCCCAAAAACCAATGCATGATAGGAATAAACAGGTAACTTTCTTTGGAGTGGAAGCGGAGAGATCGCACCAGATGCCAATTCTAGATGTTATCACACCTGTGGTCACTGCAGCAGCAGGTGAATCCACTTTGTCCAAAAGGGATCTATTCCATTCAATTGCAAATGATCTAGATAAGACAGAGAACTGCAGCACGGGGACATAGCCGAGTTGGTCAGGTTGAGTGGTGATGAGTTTGCTATTTGGATGAATAAAGAAAGTCAAAAGTGTGAAAGATAAAAAACAAAAGGAGGAAGTGTGAAAAGTGAATGGGCCAAATTGAGGTGCATATGAAGACGTATGCTTTCTTCCAATTCATTAAATCGGGCTAATATGAATCAGGTGAATTGAGTTCTGCTTTTGGAAACTGGGTTAAGAAGGGGTGCACCGTTCCTGGAGGTACTGCAATACCAGGTCAATGCGTGGAGTGGACAGAGCAAGCTCTTTTTCCATCTCCCTGTTCTAAAAATCCATTTAATATATGGTCCCCAGATAGGGGACGTATCAGATATTAAACTGATAAGAACAGATACTACACTTGATCTTAGCCAAAAGGCCGAGAAGCGATAACCAGAATTGGTTTGGGCCTCGAGTGGCACCCTGGCCTATGCCGGACACATCTTAGGGAGAGAGAGCGAGAGGGAGACAAACCCACGCCTACACAAGACATTTTGTCACCCAAGCCAACCCTTGAAAAGGCTGCTTTGCAGAGCCAAAACAAGAAGAATGGTGCGTTTTGCAGCCGCCGCCCACTGCAATGAATCTGAATAACTCCTCCTTTAGGGCGCAAGCAACTCCCCTCCCCCTTGCAGTCTTTCCAATTCACGATACAAAAAGACGGACAGGACAGGTTGCCTGACTTTCCGTCACTGCCACCCTTTGCCATCCTTACCCGTAGAAAGCCCTTTCATCATCCCCAAACCCTAATCTTTTCCCTTTCCTTCCCAGCCCCCAAACCCTGCCCTCTGTACCTTTCTCACCACCCGCTTCCCTTCTCCTGTCATCCCCCTACCACCCGGGAAAAAAAGAGATTGCCCCCTCCTTCCACTAGCCCACCCTCCCACCCAAAGAACAACTTCTTCTGCGCAGCTTGTTTTCTAGGCAGCAGCGCTATTGTGATGTCATCGGGGGGCATTGTGACAAGCCGCCAGTGTTCCGTCTCTTCATGTTGTGCACAGTTCAAACGGAAAATACATCAACAGGCAGACTACAGAAAAGCTTACTATCAAAGGTTAGAGGGGGGCTTTCTCAGAGGGCTTTTTACAGTTTTTCTATTCCCAATTAGCCGTTTAAGTGTACTTATTGAAAGTAGTAATTCTTTCATAGGCCGCCCTTTCTTAGTATTTGACGTTCCTTATATTGCGGTATGAGGCTTCGCAGTAGGTTGCAAACATTCATCACCCATGACTGTCCCCAATTGAGCTCAGAAGCTCAATGTCTATCATGACCTCTCTTTTAGAATGTCCAAGAGCAAGCAAACTATTCCTCCAGGAGAGGGCGCCAACAGACTACTAAAGAGATCATCATTACTCAAAGAAAACCCCAAAAACCAATGCATGATAGGAATAAACAGGTAACTTTCTTTGGAGTGGAAGCGGAGAGATCGCACCAGATGCCAATTCTAGATGTTATCACACCTGTGGTCACTGCAGCAGCAGGTGAATCCACTTTGTCCAAAAGGGATCTATTCCATTCAATTGCAAATGATCTAGATAAGACAGAGAACTGCAGCACGGGGACATAGCCGAGTTGGTCAGGTTGAGTGGTGATGAGTTTGCTATTTGGATGAATAAAGAAAGTCAAAAGTGTGAAAGATAAAAAACAAAAGGAGGAAGTGTGAAAAGTGAATGGGCCAAATTGAGGTGCATATGAAGACGTATGCTTTCTTCCAATTCATTAAATCGGGCTAATATGAATCAGGTGAATTGAGTTCTGCTTTTGGAAACTGGGTTAAGAAGGGGTGCACCGTTCCTGGAGGTACTGCAATACCAGGTCAATGCGTGGAGTGGACAGAGCAAGCTCTTTTTCCATCTCCCTGTTCTAAAAATCCATTTAATATATGGTCCCCAGATAGGGGACGTATCAGATATTAAACTGATAAGAACAGATACTACACTTGATCTTAGCCAAAAGGCCGAGAAGCGATAACCAGAATTGGTTTGGGCCTCGAGTGGCACCCTGGCCTATGCCGGACACATCTTAGGGAGAGAGAGCGAGAGGGAGACAAACCCACGCCTACACAAGACATTTTGTCACCCAAGCCAACCCTTGAAAAGGCTGCTTTGCAGAGCCAAAACAAGAAGAATGGTGCGTTTTGCAGCCGCCGCCCACTGCAATGAATCTGAATAACTCCTCCTTTAGGGCGCAAGCAACTCCCCTCCCCCTTGCAGTCTTTCCAATTCACGATACAAAAAGACAGACAGGACAGGTTGCCTGACTTTCCGTCACTGCCACCCTTTGCCATCCTTACCCGTAGAAAGCCCTTTCATCATCCCCAAACCCTAATCTTTTCCCTTTCCTTCCCAGCCCCCAAACCCTGCCCTCTGTACCTTTCTCACCACCCGCTTCCCTTCTCCTGTCATCCCCCTACCACCCGGGAAAAAAAGAGATTGCCCCCTCCTTCCACTAGCCCACCCTCCCACCCAAAGAACAACTTCTTCTGCGCAGCTTGTTTTCTAGGCAGCAGCGCTATTGTGATGTCATCGGGGGGCATTGTGACAAGCCGCCAGTGTTCCGTCTCTTCATGTTGTGCACAGTTCAAACGGAAAATACATCAACAGGCAGACTACAGAAAAGCTTACTATCAAAGGTTAGAGGGGGGCTTTCTCAGAGGGCTTTTTACAGTTTTTCTATTCCCAATTAGCCGTTTAAGTGTACTTATTGAAAGTAGTAATTCTTTCATAGGCCGCCCTTTCTTAGTATTTGACGTTCCTTATATTGCGGTATGAGGCTTCGCAGTAGGTTGCAAACATTCATCACCCATGACTGTCCCCAATTGAGCTCAGAAGCTCAATGTCTATCATGACCTCTCTTTTAGAATGTCCAAGAGCAAGCAAACTATTCCTCCAGGAGAGGGCGCCAACAGACTACTAAAGAGATCATCATTACTCAAAGAAAACCCCAAAAACCAATGCATGATAGGAATAAACAGGTAACTTTCTTTGGAGTGGAAGCGGAGAGATCGCACCAGATGCCAATTCTAGATGTTATCACACCTGTGGTCACTGCAGCAGCAGGTGAATCCACTTTGTCCAAAAGGGATCTATTCCATTCAATTGCAAATGATCTAGATAAGACAGAGAACTGCAGCACGGGGACATAGCCGAGTTGGTCAGGTTGAGTGGTGATGAGTTTGCTATTTGGATGAATAAAGAAAGTCAAAAGTGTGAAAGATAAAAAACAAAAGGAGGAAGTGTGAAAAGTGAATGGGCCAAATTGAGGTGCATATGAAGACGTATGCTTTCTTCCAATTCATTAAATCGGGCTAATATGAATCAGGTGAATTGAGTTCTGCTTTTGGAAACTGGGTTAAGAAGGGGTGCACCGTTCCTGGAGGTACTGCAATACCAGGTCAATGCGTGGAGTGGACAGAGCAAGCTCTTTTTCCATCTCCCTGTTCTAAAAATCCATTTAATATATGGTCCCCAGATAGGGGACGTATCAGATATTAAACTGATAAGAACAGATTTTTGATTTAATGAAGCTTTCCAAAGCACCGCAAAAAATGCATGACCGAAGTCACACCAAAAACAGTGCAAAGGCTAGGATTCGTGTGGACCCCTCCGTGAGGAGAGGGTCCCCAAAAATCAACCCCGTCCCTCCGAGCCAGAAGGCCACAGCAAGGGTCAGGGATCTTCGGTGCTCCCCCAAGCCGAAGCCTGGTTGAGCCTTGTCGTTGCTCCCAGCGTCCACCCAGGCATCTTACCCAAGTGGAGTAGAGAGCTACTAGTTGTTGGTTTCGCAGCCGAAACTGCCCGGACCGTCAACCGGTGTTGGTTTCTCAGCCCAAGGCTAACCGGACCTCCAACCGGGTGTTGGTTTCTCAGCCGAAGCTGACCCGGACCTCCAACCGGGTGTTGGTTTCTCAGCCGAAGCTGACCCAGACCTCCAACCGGGTGTTGGTTTCTCAGCCGAAGCTGACCCGGACCTCCAACCGGGTGTTGGTTTCTCAGCCCAAAGCTGAACGGACCTCCGACCATGATTATAAAAATTTCCCTTCCTAGCCAGAAGGCCGGGATAGAGCAATATGCTCAGAAAGTATGAAAGGGCAAGGTACGGTGTGCTACAGAGCCCAAGGCTCGCCGGGGTCCCAAGCCAGCAAGCTCAGACTCACTCCAGGGTCGTCAGTCCTGGGGCACATTGCACCATAGCCCCCACACTTACTCAGTCTAATAGCCTCGATCCTGGTAGGGCCATGTTTTCCTCTAGATGAATATACTATACATTAAGAGTACTAGCAAGCGCAACCTTCCAGTGTGCATTGCATCTGCCGAGCCTCACAGATACTACACTTGATCTTAGCCAAAAGGCCGAGAAGCGATAACCAGAATTGGTTTGGGCCTCGAGTGGCACCCTGGCCTATGCCGGACACATCTTAGGGAGAGAGAGCGAGAGGGAGACAAACCCACGCCTACACAAGACATTTTGTCACCCAAGCCAACCCTTGAAAAGGCTGCTTTGCAGAGCCAAAACAAGAAGAATGGTGCGTTTTGCAGCCGCCGCCCACTGCAATGAATCTGAATAACTCCTCCTTTAGGGCGCAAGCAACTCCCCTCCCCCTTGCAGTCTTTCCAATTCACGATACAAAAAGACGGACAGGACAGGTTGCCTGACTTTCCGTCACTGCCACCCTTTGCCATCCTTACCCGTAGAAAGCCCTTTCATCATCCCCAAACCCTAATCTTTTCCCTTTCCTTCCCAGCCCCCAAACCCTGCCCTCTGTACCTTTCTCACCACCCGCTTCCCTTCTCCTGTCATCCCCCTACCACCCGGGAAAAAAAGAGATTGCCCCCTCCTTCCACTAGCCCACCCTCCCACCCAAAGAACAACTTCTTCTGCGCAGCTTGTTTTCTAGGCAGCAGCGCTATTGTGATGTCATCGGGGGGCATTGTGACAAGCCGCCAGTGTTCCGTCTCTTCATGTTGTGCACAGTTCAAACGGAAAATACATCAACAGGCAGACTACAGAAAAGCTTACTATCAAAGGTTAGAGGGGGGCTTTCTCAGAGGGCTTTTTACAGTTTTTCTATTCCCAATTAGCCGTTTAAGTGTACTTATTGAAAGTAGTAATTCTTTCATAGGCCGCCCTTTCTTAGTATTTGACGTTCCTTATATTGCGGTATGAGGCTTCGCAGTAGGTTGCAAACATTCATCACCCATGACTGTCCCCAATTGAGCTCAGAAGCTCAATGTCTATCATGACCTCTCTTTTAGAATGTCCAAGAGCAAGCAAACTATTCCTCCAGGAGAGGGCGCCAACAGACTACTAAAGAGATCATCATTACTCAAAGAAAACCCCAAAAACCAATGCATGATAGGAATAAACAGGTAACTTTCTTTGGAGTGGAAGCGGAGAGATCGCACCAGATGCCAATTCTAGATGTTATCACACCTGTGGTCACTGCAGCAGCAGGTGAATCCACTTTGTCCAAAAGGGATCTATTCCATTCAATTGCAAATGATCTAGATAAGACAGAGAACTGCAGCACGGGGACATAGCCGAGTTGGTCAGGTTGAGTGGTGATGAGTTTGCTATTTGGATGAATAAAGAAAGTCAAAAGTGTGAAAGATAAAAAACAAAAGGAGGAAGTGTGAAAAGTGAATGGGCCAAATTGAGGTGCATATGAAGACGTATGCTTTCTTCCAATTCATTAAATCGGGCTAATATGAATCAGGTGAATTGAGTTCTGCTTTTGGAAACTGGGTTAAGAAGGGGTGCACCGTTCCTGGAGGTACTGCAATACCAGGTCAATGCGTGGAGTGGACAGAGCAAGCTCTTTTTCCATCTCCCTGTTCTAAAAATCCATTTAATATATGGTCCCCAGATAGGGGACGTATCAGATATTAAACTGATAAGAACAGATACTACACTTGATCTTAGCCAAAAGGCCGAGAAGCGATAACCAGAATTGGTTTGGGCCTCGAGTGGCACCCTGGCCTATGCCGGACACATCTTAGGGAGAGAGAGCGAGAGGGAGACAAACCCACGCCTACACAAGACATTTTGTCACCCAAGCCAACCCTTGAAAAGGCTGCTTTGCAGAGCCAAAACAAGAAGAATGGTGCGTTTTGCAGCCGCCGCCCACTGCAATGAATCTGAATAACTCCTCCTTTAGGGCGCAAGCAACTCCCCTCCCCCTTGCAGTCTTTCCAATTCACGATACAAAAAGACGGACAGGACAGGTTGCCTGACTTTCCGTCACTGCCACCCTTTGCCATCCTTACCCGTAGAAAGCCCTTTCATCATCCCCAAACCCTAATCTTTTCCCTTTCCTTCCCAGCCCCCAAACCCTGCCCTCTGTACCTTTCTCACCACCCGCTTCCCTTCTCCTGTCATCCCCCTACCACCCGGGAAAAAAAGAGATTGCCCCCTCCTTCCACTAGCCCACCCTCCCACCCAAAGAACAACTTCTTCTGCGCAGCTTGTTTTCTAGGCAGCAGCGCTATTGTGATGTCATCGGGGGGCATTGTGACAAGCCGCCAGTGTTCCGTCTCTTCATGTTGTGCACAGTTCAAACGGAAAATACATCAACAGGCAGACTACAGAAAAGCTTACTATCAAAGGTTAGAGGGGGGCTTTCTCAGAGGGCTTTTTACAGTTTTTCTATTCCCAATTAGCCGTTTAAGTGTACTTATTGAAAGTAGTAATTCTTTCATAGGCCGCCCTTTCTTAGTATTTGACGTTCCTTATATTGCGGTATGAGGCTTCGCAGTAGGTTGCAAACATTCATCACCCATGACTGTCCCCAATTGAGCTCAGAAGCTCAATGTCTATCATGACCTCTCTTTTAGAATGTCCAAGAGCAAGCAAACTATTCCTCCAGGAGAGGGCGCCAACAGACTACTAAAGAGATCATCATTACTCAAAGAAAACCCCAAAAACCAATGCATGATAGGAATAAACAGGTAACTTTCTTTGGAGTGGAAGCGGAGAGATCGCACCAGATGCCAATTCTAGATGTTATCACACCTGTGGTCACTGCAGCAGCAGGTGAATCCACTTTGTCCAAAAGGGATCTATTCCATTCAATTGCAAATGATCTAGATAAGACAGAGAACTGCAGCACGGGGACATAGCCGAGTTGGTCAGGTTGAGTGGTGATGAGTTTGCTATTTGGATGAATAAAGAAAGTCAAAAGTGTGAAAGATAAAAAACAAAAGGAGGAAGTGTGAAAAGTGAATGGGCCAAATTGAGGTGCATATGAAGACGTATGCTTTCTTCCAATTCATTAAATCGGGCTAATATGAATCAGGTGAATTGAGTTCTGCTTTTGGAAACTGGGTTAAGAAGGGGTGCACCGTTCCTGGAGGTACTGCAATACCAGGTCAATGCGTGGAGTGGACAGAGCAAGCTCTTTTTCCATCTCCCTGTTCTAAAAATCCATTTAATATATGGTCCCCAGATAGGGGACGTATCAGATATTAAACTGATAAGAACAGATACTACACTTGATCTTAGCCAAAAGGCCGAGAAGCGATAACCAGAATTGGTTTGGGCCTCGAGTGGCACCCTGGCCTATGCCGGACACATCTTAGGGAGAGAGAGCGAGAGGGAGACAAACCCACGCCTACACAAGACATTTTGTCACCCAAGCCAACCCTTGAAAAGGCTGCTTTGCAGAGCCAAAACAAGAAGAATGGTGCGTTTTGCAGCCGCCGCCCACTGCAATGAATCTGAATAACTCCTCCTTTAGGGCGCAAGCAACTCCCCTCCCCCTTGCAGTCTTTCCAATTCACGATACAAAAAGACGGACAGGACAGGTTGCCTGACTTTCCGTCACTGCCACCCTTTGCCATCCTTACCCGTAGAAAGCCCTTTCATCATCCCCAAACCCTAATCTTTTCCCTTTCCTTCCCAGCCCCCAAACCCTGCCCTCTGTACCTTTCTCACCACCCGCTTCCCTTCTCCTGTCATCCCCCTACCACCCGGGAAAAAAAGAGATTGCCCCCTCCTTCCACTAGCCCACCCTCCCACCCAAAGAACAACTTCTTCTGCGCAGCTTGTTTTCTAGGCAGCAGCGCTATTGTGATGTCATCGGGGGGCATTGTGACAAGCCGCCAGTGTTCCGTCTCTTCATGTTGTGCACAGTTCAAACGGAAAATACATCAACAGGCAGACTACAGAAAAGCTTACTATCAAAGGTTAGAGGGGGGCTTTCTCAGAGGGCTTTTTACAGTTTTTCTATTCCCAATTAGCCGTTTAAGTGTACTTATTGAAAGTAGTAATTCTTTCATAGGCCGCCCTTTCTTAGTATTTGACGTTCCTTATATTGCGGTATGAGGCTTCGCAGTAGGTTGCAAACATTCATCACCCATGACTGTCCCCAATTGAGCTCAGAAGCTCAATGTCTATCATGACCTCTCTTTTAGAATGTCCAAGAGCAAGCAAACTATTCCTCCAGGAGAGGGCGCCAACAGACTACTAAAGAGATCATCATTACTCAAAGAAAACCCCAAAAACCAATGCATGATAGGAATAAACAGGTAACTTTCTTTGGAGTGGAAGCGGAGAGATCGCACCAGATGCCAATTCTAGATGTTATCACACCTGTGGTCACTGCAGCAGCAGGTGAATCCACTTTGTCCAAAAGGGATCTATTCCATTCAATTGCAAATGATCTAGATAAGACAGAGAACTGCAGCACGGGGACATAGCCGAGTTGGTCAGGTTGAGTGGTGATGAGTTTGCTATTTGGATGAATAAAGAAAGTCAAAAGTGTGAAAGATAAAAAACAAAAGGAGGAAGTGTGAAAAGTGAATGGGCCAAATTGAGGTGCATATGAAGACGTATGCTTTCTTCCAATTCATTAAATCGGGCTAATATGAATCAGGTGAATTGAGTTCTGCTTTTGGAAACTGGGTTAAGAAGGGGTGCACCGTTCCTGGAGGTACTGCAATACCAGGTCAATGCGTGGAGTGGACAGAGCAAGCTCTTTTTCCATCTCCCTGTTCTAAAAATCCATTTAATATATGGTCCCCAGATAGGGGACGTATCAGATATTAAACTGATAAGAACAGATACTACACTTGATCTTAGCCAAAAGGCCGAGAAGCGATAACCAGAATTGGTTTGGGCCTCGAGTGGCACCCTGGCCTATGCCGGACACATCTTAGGGAGAGAGAGCGAGAGGGAGACAAACCCACGCCTACACAAGACATTTTGTCACCCAAGCCAACCCTTGAAAAGGCTGCTTTGCAGAGCCAAAACAAGAAGAATGGTGCGTTTTGCAGCCGCCGCCCACTGCAATGAATCTGAATAACTCCTCCTTTAGGGCGCAAGCAACTCCCCTCCCCCTTGCAGTCTTTCCAATTCACGATACAAAAAGACGGACAGGACAGGTTGCCTGACTTTCCGTCACTGCCACCCTTTGCCATCCTTACCCGTAGAAAGCCCTTTCATCATCCCCAAACCCTAATCTTTTCCCTTTCCTTCCCAGCCCCCAAACCCTGCCCTCTGTACCTTTCTCACCACCCGCTTCCCTTCTCCTGTCATCCCCCTACCACCCGGGAAAAAAAGAGATTGCCCCCTCCTTCCACTAGCCCACCCTCCCACCCAAAGAACAACTTCTTCTGCGCAGCTTGTTTTCTAGGCAGCAGCGCTATTGTGATGTCATCGGGGGGCATTGTGACAAGCCGCCAGTGTTCCGTCTCTTCATGTTGTGCACAGTTCAAACGGAAAATACATCAACAGGCAGACTACAGAAAAGCTTACTATCAAAGGTTAGAGGGGGGCTTTCTCAGAGGGCTTTTTACAGTTTTTCTATTCCCAATTAGCCGTTTAAGTGTACTTATTGAAAGTAGTAATTCTTTCATAGGCCGCCCTTTCTTAGTATTTGACGTTCCTTATATTGCGGTATGAGGCTTCGCAGTAGGTTGCAAACATTCATCACCCATGACTGTCCCCAATTGAGCTCAGAAGCTCAATGTCTATCATGACCTCTCTTTTAGAATGTCCAAGAGCAAGCAAACTATTCCTCCAGGAGAGGGCGCCAACAGACTACTAAAGAGATCATCATTACTCAAAGAAAACCCCAAAAACCAATGCATGATAGGAATAAACAGGTAACTTTCTTTGGAGTGGAAGCGGAGAGATCGCACCAGATGCCAATTCTAGATGTTATCACACCTGTGGTCACTGCAGCAGCAGGTGAATCCACTTTGTCCAAAAGGGATCTATTCCATTCAATTGCAAATGATCTAGATAAGACAGAGAACTGCAGCACGGGGACATAGCCGAGTTGGTCAGGTTGAGTGGTGATGAGTTTGCTATTTGGATGAATAAAGAAAGTCAAAAGTGTGAAAGATAAAAAACAAAAGGAGGAAGTGTGAAAAGTGAATGGGCCAAATTGAGGTGCATATGAAGACGTATGCTTTCTTCCAATTCATTAAATCGGGCTAATATGAATCAGGTGAATTGAGTTCTGCTTTTGGAAACTGGGTTAAGAAGGGGTGCACCGTTCCTGGAGGTACTGCAATACCAGGTCAATGCGTGGAGTGGACAGAGCAAGCTCTTTTTCCATCTCCCTGTTCTAAAAATCCATTTAATATATGGTCCCCAGATAGGGGACGTATCAGATATTAAACTGATAAGAACAGATACTACACTTGATCTTAGCCAAAAGGCCGAGAAGCGATAACCAGAATTGGTTTGGGCCTCGAGTGGCACCCTGGCCTATGCCGGACACATCTTAGGGAGAGAGAGCGAGAGGGAGACAAACCCACGCCTACACAAGACATTTTGTCACCCAAGCCAACCCTTGAAAAGGCTGCTTTGCAGAGCCAAAACAAGAAGAATGGTGCGTTTTGCAGCCGCCGCCCACTGCAATGAATCTGAATAACTCCTCCTTTAGGGCGCAAGCAACTCCCCTCCCCCTTGCAGTCTTTCCAATTCACGATACAAAAAGACGGACAGGACAGGTTGCCTGACTTTCCGTCACTGCCACCCTTTGCCATCCTTACCCGTAGAAAGCCCTTTCATCATCCCCAAACCCTAATCTTTTCCCTTTCCTTCCCAGCCCCCAAACCCTGCCCTCTGTACCTTTCTCACCACCCGCTTCCCTTCTCCTGTCATCCCCCTACCACCCGGGAAAAAAAGAGATTGCCCCCTCCTTCCACTAGCCCACCCTCCCACCCAAAGAACAACTTCTTCTGCGCAGCTTGTTTTCTAGGCAGCAGCGCTATTGTGATGTCATCGGGGGGCATTGTGACAAGCCGCCAGTGTTCCGTCTCTTCATGTTGTGCACAGTTCAAACGGAAAATACATCAACAGGCAGACTACAGAAAAGCTTACTATCAAAGGTTAGAGGGGGGCTTTCTCAGAGGGCTTTTTACAGTTTTTCTATTCCCAATTAGCCGTTTAAGTGTACTTATTGAAAGTAGTAATTCTTTCATAGGCCGCCCTTTCTTAGTATTTGACGTTCCTTATATTGCGGTATGAGGCTTCGCAGTAGGTTGCAAACATTCATCACCCATGACTGTCCCCAATTGAGCTCAGAAGCTCAATGTCTATCATGACCTCTCTTTTAGAATGTCCAAGAGCAAGCAAACTATTCCTCCAGGAGAGGGCGCCAACAGACTACTAAAGAGATCATCATTACTCAAAGAAAACCCCAAAAACCAATGCATGATAGGAATAAACAGGTAACTTTCTTTGGAGTGGAAGCGGAGAGATCGCACCAGATGCCAATTCTAGATGTTATCACACCTGTGGTCACTGCAGCAGCAGGTGAATCCACTTTGTCCAAAAGGGATCTATTCCATTCAATTGCAAATGATCTAGATAAGACAGAGAACTGCAGCACGGGGACATAGCCGAGTTGGTCAGGTTGAGTGGTGATGAGTTTGCTATTTGGATGAATAAAGAAAGTCAAAAGTGTGAAAGATAAAAAACAAAAGGAGGAAGTGTGAAAAGTGAATGGGCCAAATTGAGGTGCATATGAAGACGTATGCTTTCTTCCAATTCATTAAATCGGGCTAATATGAATCAGGTGAATTGAGTTCTGCTTTTGGAAACTGGGTTAAGAAGGGGTGCACCGTTCCTGGAGGTACTGCAATACCAGGTCAATGCGTGGAGTGGACAGAGCAAGCTCTTTTTCCATCTCCCTGTTCTAAAAATCCATTTAATATATGGTCCCCAGATAGGGGACGTATCAGATATTAAACTGATAAGAACAGATACTACACTTGATCTTAGCCAAAAGGCCGAGAAGCGATAACCAGAATTGGTTTGGGCCTCGAGTGGCACCCTGGCCTATGCCGGACACATCTTAGGGAGAGAGAGCGAGAGGGAGACAAACCCACGCCTACACAAGACATTTTGTCACCCAAGCCAACCCTTGAAAAGGCTGCTTTGCAGAGCCAAAACAAGAAGAATGGTGCGTTTTGCAGCCGCCGCCCACTGCAATGAATCTGAATAACTCCTCCTTTAGGGCGCAAGCAACTCCCCTCCCCCTTGCAGTCTTTCCAATTCACGATACAAAAAGACGGACAGGACAGGTTGCCTGACTTTCCGTCACTGCCACCCTTTGCCATCCTTACCCGTAGAAAGCCCTTTCATCATCCCCAAACCCTAATCTTTTCCCTTTCCTTCCCAGCCCCCAAACCCTGCCCTCTGTACCTTTCTCACCACCCGCTTCCCTTCTCCTGTCATCCCCCTACCACCCGGGAAAAAAAGAGATTGCCCCCTCCTTCCACTAGCCCACCCTCCCACCCAAAGAACAACTTCTTCTGCGCAGCTTGTTTTCTAGGCAGCAGCGCTATTGTGATGTCATCGGGGGGCATTGTGACAAGCCGCCAGTGTTCCGTCTCTTCATGTTGTGCACAGTTCAAACGGAAAATACATCAACAGGCAGACTACAGAAAAGCTTACTATCAAAGGTTAGAGGGGGGCTTTCTCAGAGGGCTTTTTACAGTTTTTCTATTCCCAATTAGCCGTTTAAGTGTACTTATTGAAAGTAGTAATTCTTTCATAGGCCGCCCTTTCTTAGTATTTGACGTTCCTTATATTGCGGTATGAGGCTTCGCAGTAGGTTGCAAACATTCATCACCCATGACTGTCCCCAATTGAGCTCAGAAGCTCAATGTCTATCATGACCTCTCTTTTAGAATGTCCAAGAGCAAGCAAACTATTCCTCCAGGAGAGGGCGCCAACAGACTACTAAAGAGATCATCATTACTCAAAGAAAACCCCAAAAACCAATGCATGATAGGAATAAACAGGTAACTTTCTTTGGAGTGGAAGCGGAGAGATCGCACCAGATGCCAATTCTAGATGTTATCACACCTGTGGTCACTGCAGCAGCAGGTGAATCCACTTTGTCCAAAAGGGATCTATTCCATTCAATTGCAAATGATCTAGATAAGACAGAGAACTGCAGCACGGGGACATAGCCGAGTTGGTCAGGTTGAGTGGTGATGAGTTTGCTATTTGGATGAATAAAGAAAGTCAAAAGTGTGAAAGATAAAAAACAAAAGGAGGAAGTGTGAAAAGTGAATGGGCCAAATTGAGGTGCATATGAAGACGTATGCTTTCTTCCAATTCATTAAATCGGGCTAATATGAATCAGGTGAATTGAGTTCTGCTTTTGGAAACTGGGTTAAGAAGGGGTGCACCGTTCCTGGAGGTACTGCAATACCAGGTCAATGCGTGGAGTGGACAGAGCAAGCTCTTTTTCCATCTCCCTGTTCTAAAAATCCATTTAATATATGGTCCCCAGATAAGGGACGTATCAGATATTAAACTGATAAGAACAGATTTTTGATTTAATGAAGCTTTCCAAAGCACCGCAAAAATGCATGACCGAAGTCACACCAAAAACAGTGCAAAGGCTAGGATTCGTGTGGACCCCTCCGTGAGAAGAGGATCCCCAAAAATCAACCCGTTCCTCCGAGCCAGAAGGCCACAGCGAGGGTCAGGGATCTTCGGTGCTCCCCCAAGCCGAAGCCTGGTTGAGCCTTGTTGTTGCTCCCAGCGTCCACCGAGGCATCTTACCCAAGTGGAGTAGGGAGCTACTAGTCGTTGGTTTCGCAGCCGAGACTGCCCGGACCGTCAACCGGTGTTGGTTTCTCAGCCCAAGGCTGACCGGACCTCCAACCGGGTGTTGGTTTCTCAGCCCAAGGCTAACCGGACCTCCAACCGGTGTTGGTTTCTCAGCCAAAGCTGACCCGGACCTCCAACCGGGTGTTGGTTTCTCAGCCCAAAGCTGACCGGACCTCCGACCGGGATTATAAAAATTTCCCTTCTTAGCCAGAAGGCCGGGATAGGGCAATATGCTTGGAAAGTATGAATAGGCAAGGCGCGGCGTGCGACAGAGTCTGAGGCTTACCAGGGTCCCAACCTAGCAAGTTCAGACTCCCTCCAGGGTGTCCATTCCTGGGGCACATTGCACCATAACCCCCACACTTACTCAGTCTAATAGCCTCGATCCTGATAGGGCCATGGTTTTCTCTAGATGGATATACTATCCTCCCAAAGTACTAACAAGCGCAACCTTCCAGTGTGCATTGCATCATTGTACTAAGGTGGCCGGAGCCTTAAACCACCTTTTCGAACGATACTACACTTGATCTTAGCCAAAAGGCCGTGATAAGAACAGATACTACACTTGATCTTAGCCAAAAGGCCGAGAAGCGATAACCAGAATTGGTTTGGGCCTCGAGTGGCACCCTGGCCTATGCCGGACACATCTTAGGGAGAGAGAGCGAGAGGGAGACAAACCCACGCCTACACAAGACATTTTGTCACCCAAGCCAACCCTTGAAAAGGCTGCTTTGCAGAGCCAAAACAAGAAGAATGGTGCGTTTTGCAGCCGCCGCCCACTGCAATGAATCTGAATAACTCCTCCTTTAGGGCGCAAGCAACTCCCCTCCCCCTTGCAGTCTTTCCAATTCACGATACAAAAAGACGGACAGGACAGGTTGCCTGACTTTCCGTCACTGCCACCCTTTGCCATCCTTACCCGTAGAAAGCCCTTTCATCATCCCCAAACCCTAATCTTTTCCCTTTCCTTCCCAGCCCCCAAACCCTGCCCTCTGTACCTTTCTCACCACCCGCTTCCCTTCTCCTGTCATCCCCCTACCACCCGGGAAAAAAAGAGATTGCCCCCTCCTTCCACTAGCCCACCCTCCCACCCAAAGAACAACTTCTTCTGCGCAGCTTGTTTTCTAGGCAGCAGCGCTATTGTGATGTCATCGGGGGGCATTGTGACAAGCCGCCAGTGTTCCGTCTCTTCATGTTGTGCACAGTTCAAACGGAAAATACATCAACAGGCAGACTACAGAAAAGCTTACTATCAAAGGTTAGAGGGGGGCTTTCTCAGAGGGCTTTTTACAGTTTTTCTATTCCCAATTAGCCGTTTAAGTGTACTTATTGAAAGTAGTAATTCTTTCATAGGCCGCCCTTTCTTAGTATTTGACGTTCCTTATATTGCGGTATGAGGCTTCGCAGTAGGTTGCAAACATTCATCACCCATGACTGTCCCCAATTGAGCTCAGAAGCTCAATGTCTATCATGACCTCTCTTTTAGAATGTCCAAGAGCAAGCAAACTATTCCTCCAGGAGAGGGCGCCAACAGACTACTAAAGAGATCATCATTACTCAAAGAAAACCCCAAAAACCAATGCATGATAGGAATAAACAGGTAACTTTCTTTGGAGTGGAAGCGGAGAGATCGCACCAGATGCCAATTCTAGATGTTATCACACCTGTGGTCACTGCAGCAGCAGGTGAATCCACTTTGTCCAAAAGGGATCTATTCCATTCAATTGCAAATGATCTAGATAAGACAGAGAACTGCAGCACGGGGACATAGCCGAGTTGGTCAGGTTGAGTGGTGATGAGTTTGCTATTTGGATGAATAAAGAAAGTCAAAAGTGTGAAAGATAAAAAACAAAAGGAGGAAGTGTGAAAAGTGAATGGGCCAAATTGAGGTGCATATGAAGACGTATGCTTTCTTCCAATTCATTAAATCGGGCTAATATGAATCAGGTGAATTGAGTTCTGCTTTTGGAAACTGGGTTAAGAAGGGGTGCACCGTTCCTGGAGGTACTGCAATACCAGGTCAATGCGTGGAGTGGACAGAGCAAGCTCTTTTTCCATCTCCCTGTTCTAAAAATCCATTTAATATATGGTCCCCAGATAGGGGACGTATCAGATATTAAACTGATAAGAACAGATACTACACTTGATCTTAGCCAAAAGGCCGAGAAGCGATAACCAGAATTGGTTTGGGCCTCGAGTGGCACCCTGGCCTATGCCGGACACATCTTAGGGAGAGAGAGCGAGAGGGAGACAAACCCACGCCTACACAAGACATTTTGTCACCCAAGCCAACCCTTGAAAAGGCTGCTTTGCAGAGCCAAAACAAGAAGAATGGTGCGTTTTGCAGCCGCCGCCCACTGCAATGAATCTGAATAACTCCTCCTTTAGGGCGCAAGCAACTCCCCTCCCCCTTGCAGTCTTTCCAATTCACGATACAAAAAGACGGACAGGACAGGTTGCCTGACTTTCCGTCACTGCCACCCTTTGCCATCCTTACCCGTAGAAAGCCCTTTCATCATCCCCAAACCCTAATCTTTTCCCTTTCCTTCCCAGCCCCCAAACCCTGCCCTCTGTACCTTTCTCACCACCCGCTTCCCTTCTCCTGTCATCCCCCTACCACCCGGGAAAAAAAGAGATTGCCCCCTCCTTCCACTAGCCCACCCTCCCACCCAAAGAACAACTTCTTCTGCGCAGCTTGTTTTCTAGGCAGCAGCGCTATTGTGATGTCATCGGGGGGCATTGTGACAAGCCGCCAGTGTTCCGTCTCTTCATGTTGTGCACAGTTCAAACGGAAAATACATCAACAGGCAGACTACAGAAAAGCTTACTATCAAAGGTTAGAGGGGGGCTTTCTCAGAGGGCTTTTTACAGTTTTTCTATTCCCAATTAGCCGTTTAAGTGTACTTATTGAAAGTAGTAATTCTTTCATAGGCCGCCCTTTCTTAGTATTTGACGTTCCTTATATTGCGGTATGAGGCTTCGCAGTAGGTTGCAAACATTCATCACCCATGACTGTCCCCAATTGAGCTCAGAAGCTCAATGTCTATCATGACCTCTCTTTTAGAATGTCCAAGAGCAAGCAAACTATTCCTCCAGGAGAGGGCGCCAACAGACTACTAAAGAGATCATCATTACTCAAAGAAAACCCCAAAAACCAATGCATGATAGGAATAAACAGGTAACTTTCTTTGGAGTGGAAGCGGAGAGATCGCACCAGATGCCAATTCTAGATGTTATCACACCTGTGGTCACTGCAGCAGCAGGTGAATCCACTTTGTCCAAAAGGGATCTATTCCATTCAATTGCAAATGATCTAGATAAGACAGAGAACTGCAGCACGGGGACATAGCCGAGTTGGTCAGGTTGAGTGGTGATGAGTTTGCTATTTGGATGAATAAAGAAAGTCAAAAGTGTGAAAGATAAAAAACAAAAGGAGGAAGTGTGAAAAGTGAATGGGCCAAATTGAGGTGCATATGAAGACGTATGCTTTCTTCCAATTCATTAAATCGGGCTAATATGAATCAGGTGAATTGAGTTCTGCTTTTGGAAACTGGGTTAAGAAGGGGTGCACCGTTCCTGGAGGTACTGCAATACCAGGTCAATGCGTGGAGTGGACAGAGCAAGCTCTTTTTCCATCTCCCTGTTCTAAAAATCCATTTAATATATGGTCCCCAGATAGGGGACGTATCAGATATTAAACTGATAAGAACAGATACTACACTTGATCTTAGCCAAAAGGCCGAGAAGCGATAACCAGAATTGGTTTGGGCCTCGAGTGGCACCCTGGCCTATGCCGGACACATCTTAGGGAGAGAGAGCGAGAGGGAGACAAACCCACGCCTACACAAGACATTTTGTCACCCAAGCCAACCCTTGAAAAGGCTGCTTTGCAGAGCCAAAACAAGAAGAATGGTGCGTTTTGCAGCCGCCGCCCACTGCAATGAATCTGAATAACTCCTCCTTTAGGGCGCAAGCAACTCCCCTCCCCCTTGCAGTCTTTCCAATTCACGATACAAAAAGACGGACAGGACAGGTTGCCTGACTTTCCGTCACTGCCACCCTTTGCCATCCTTACCCGTAGAAAGCCCTTTCATCATCCCCAAACCCTAATCTTTTCCCTTTCCTTCCCAGCCCCCAAACCCTGCCCTCTGTACCTTTCTCACCACCCGCTTCCCTTCTCCTGTCATCCCCCTACCACCCGGGAAAAAAAGAGATTGCCCCCTCCTTCCACTAGCCCACCCTCCCACCCAAAGAACAACTTCTTCTGCGCAGCTTGTTTTCTAGGCAGCAGCGCTATTGTGATGTCATCGGGGGGCATTGTGACAAGCCGCCAGTGTTCCGTCTCTTCATGTTGTGCACAGTTCAAACGGAAAATACATCAACAGGCAGACTACAGAAAAGCTTACTATCAAAGGTTAGAGGGGGGCTTTCTCAGAGGGCTTTTTACAGTTTTTCTATTCCCAATTAGCCGTTTAAGTGTACTTATTGAAAGTAGTAATTCTTTCATAGGCCGCCCTTTCTTAGTATTTGACGTTCCTTATATTGCGGTATGAGGCTTCGCAGTAGGTTGCAAACATTCATCACCCATGACTGTCCCCAATTGAGCTCAGAAGCTCAATGTCTATCATGACCTCTCTTTTAGAATGTCCAAGAGCAAGCAAACTATTCCTCCAGGAGAGGGCGCCAACAGACTACTAAAGAGATCATCATTACTCAAAGAAAACCCCAAAAACCAATGCATGATAGGAATAAACAGGTAACTTTCTTTGGAGTGGAAGCGGAGAGATCGCACCAGATGCCAATTCTAGATGTTATCACACCTGTGGTCACTGCAGCAGCAGGTGAATCCACTTTGTCCAAAAGGGATCTATTCCATTCAATTGCAAATGATCTAGATAAGACAGAGAACTGCAGCACGGGGACATAGCCGAGTTGGTCAGGTTGAGTGGTGATGAGTTTGCTATTTGGATGAATAAAGAAAGTCAAAAGTGTGAAAGATAAAAAACAAAAGGAGGAAGTGTGAAAAGTGAATGGGCCAAATTGAGGTGCATATGAAGACGTATGCTTTCTTCCAATTCATTAAATCGGGCTAATATGAATCAGGTGAATTGAGTTCTGCTTTTGGAAACTGGGTTAAGAAGGGGTGCACCGTTCCTGGAGGTACTGCAATACCAGGTCAATGCGTGGAGTGGACAGAGCAAGCTCTTTTTCCATCTCCCTGTTCTAAAAATCCATTTAATATATGGTCCCCAGATAGGGGACGTATCAGATATTAAACTGATAAGAACAGATACTACACTTGATCTTAGCCAAAAGGCCGAGAAGCGATAACCAGAATTGGTTTGGGCCTCGAGTGGCACCCTGGCCTATGCCGGACACATCTTAGGGAGAGAGAGCGAGAGGGAGACAAACCCACGCCTACACAAGACATTTTGTCACCCAAGCCAACCCTTGAAAAGGCTGCTTTGCAGAGCCAAAACAAGAAGAATGGTGCGTTTTGCAGCCGCCGCCCACTGCAATGAATCTGAATAACTCCTCCTTTAGGGCGCAAGCAACTCCCCTCCCCCTTGCAGTCTTTCCAATTCACGATACAAAAAGACGGACAGGACAGGTTGCCTGACTTTCCGTCACTGCCACCCTTTGCCATCCTTACCCGTAGAAAGCCCTTTCATCATCCCCAAACCCTAATCTTTTCCCTTTCCTTCCCAGCCCCCAAACCCTGCCCTCTGTACCTTTCTCACCACCCGCTTCCCTTCTCCTGTCATCCCCCTACCACCCGGGAAAAAAAGAGATTGCCCCCTCCTTCCACTAGCCCACCCTCCCACCCAAAGAACAACTTCTTCTGCGCAGCTTGTTTTCTAGGCAGCAGCGCTATTGTGATGTCATCGGGGGGCATTGTGACAAGCCGCCAGTGTTCCGTCTCTTCATGTTGTGCACAGTTCAAACGGAAAATACATCAACAGGCAGACTACAGAAAAGCTTACTATCAAAGGTTAGAGGGGGGCTTTCTCAGAGGGCTTTTTACAGTTTTTCTATTCCCAATTAGCCGTTTAAGTGTACTTATTGAAAGTAGTAATTCTTTCATAGGCCGCCCTTTCTTAGTATTTGACGTTCCTTATATTGCGGTATGAGGCTTCGCAGTAGGTTGCAAACATTCATCACCCATGACTGTCCCCAATTGAGCTCAGAAGCTCAATGTCTATCATGACCTCTCTTTTAGAATGTCCAAGAGCAAGCAAACTATTCCTCCAGGAGAGGGCGCCAACAGACTACTAAAGAGATCATCATTACTCAAAGAAAACCCCAAAAACCAATGCATGATAGGAATAAACAGGTAACTTTCTTTGGAGTGGAAGCGGAGAGATCGCACCAGATGCCAATTCTAGATGTTATCACACCTGTGGTCACTGCAGCAGCAGGTGAATCCACTTTGTCCAAAAGGGATCTATTCCATTCAATTGCAAATGATCTAGATAAGACAGAGAACTGCAGCACGGGGACATAGCCGAGTTGGTCAGGTTGAGTGGTGATGAGTTTGCTATTTGGATGAATAAAGAAAGTCAAAAGTGTGAAAGATAAAAAACAAAAGGAGGAAGTGTGAAAAGTGAATGGGCCAAATTGAGGTGCATATGAAGACGTATGCTTTCTTCCAATTCATTAAATCGGGCTAATATGAATCAGGTGAATTGAGTTCTGCTTTTGGAAACTGGGTTAAGAAGGGGTGCACCGTTCCTGGAGGTACTGCAATACCAGGTCAATGCGTGGAGTGGACAGAGCAAGCTCTTTTTCCATCTCCCTGTTCTAAAAATCCATTTAATATATGGTCCCCAGATAGGGGACGTATCAGATATTAAACTGATAAGAACAGATACTACACTTGATCTTAGCCAAAAGGCCGAGAAGCGATAACCAGAATTGGTTTGGGCCTCGAGTGGCACCCTGGCCTATGCCGGACACATCTTAGGGAGAGAGAGCGAGAGGGAGACAAACCCACGCCTACACAAGACATTTTGTCACCCAAGCCAACCCTTGAAAAGGCTGCTTTGCAGAGCCAAAACAAGAAGAATGGTGCGTTTTGCAGCCGCCGCCCACTGCAATGAATCTGAATAACTCCTCCTTTAGGGCGCAAGCAACTCCCCTCCCCCTTGCAGTCTTTCCAATTCACGATACAAAAAGACGGACAGGACAGGTTGCCTGACTTTCCGTCACTGCCACCCTTTGCCATCCTTACCCGTAGAAAGCCCTTTCATCATCCCCAAACCCTAATCTTTTCCCTTTCCTTCCCAGCCCCCAAACCCTGCCCTCTGTACCTTTCTCACCACCCGCTTCCCTTCTCCTGTCATCCCCCTACCACCCGGGAAAAAAAGAGATTGCCCCCTCCTTCCACTAGCCCACCCTCCCACCCAAAGAACAACTTCTTCTGCGCAGCTTGTTTTCTAGGCAGCAGCGCTATTGTGATGTCATCGGGGGGCATTGTGACAAGCCGCCAGTGTTCCGTCTCTTCATGTTGTGCACAGTTCAAACGGAAAATACATCAACAGGCAGACTACAGAAAAGCTTACTATCAAAGGTTAGAGGGGGGCTTTCTCAGAGGGCTTTTTACAGTTTTTCTATTCCCAATTAGCCGTTTAAGTGTACTTATTGAAAGTAGTAATTCTTTCATAGGCCGCCCTTTCTTAGTATTTGACGTTCCTTATATTGCGGTATGAGGCTTCGCAGTAGGTTGCAAACATTCATCACCCATGACTGTCCCCAATTGAGCTCAGAAGCTCAATGTCTATCATGACCTCTCTTTTAGAATGTCCAAGAGCAAGCAAACTATTCCTCCAGGAGAGGGCGCCAACAGACTACTAAAGAGATCATCATTACTCAAAGAAAACCCCAAAAACCAATGCATGATAGGAATAAACAGGTAACTTTCTTTGGAGTGGAAGCGGAGAGATCGCACCAGATGCCAATTCTAGATGTTATCACACCTGTGGTCACTGCAGCAGCAGGTGAATCCACTTTGTCCAAAAGGGATCTATTCCATTCAATTGCAAATGATCTAGATAAGACAGAGAACTGCAGCACGGGGACATAGCCGAGTTGGTCAGGTTGAGTGGTGATGAGTTTGCTATTTGGATGAATAAAGAAAGTCAAAAGTGTGAAAGATAAAAAACAAAAGGAGGAAGTGTGAAAAGTGAATGGGCCAAATTGAGGTGCATATGAAGACGTATGCTTTCTTCCAATTCATTAAATCGGGCTAATATGAATCAGGTGAATTGAGTTCTGCTTTTGGAAACTGGGTTAAGAAGGGGTGCACCGTTCCTGGAGGTACTGCAATACCAGGTCAATGCGTGGAGTGGACAGAGCAAGCTCTTTTTCCATCTCCCTGTTCTAAAAATCCATTTAATATATGGTCCCCAGATAGGGGACGTATCAGATATTAAACTGATAAGAACAGATACTACACTTGATCTTAGCCAAAAGGCCGAGAAGCGATAACCAGAATTGGTTTGGGCCTCGAGTGGCACCCTGGCCTATGCCGGACACATCTTAGGGAGAGAGAGCGAGAGGGAGACAAACCCACGCCTACACAAGACATTTTGTCACCCAAGCCAACCCTTGAAAAGGCTGCTTTGCAGAGCCAAAACAAGAAGAATGGTGCGTTTTGCAGCCGCCGCCCACTGCAATGAATCTGAATAACTCCTCCTTTAGGGCGCAAGCAACTCCCCTCCCCCTTGCAGTCTTTCCAATTCACGATACAAAAAGACGGACAGGACAGGTTGCCTGACTTTCCGTCACTGCCACCCTTTGCCATCCTTACCCGTAGAAAGCCCTTTCATCATCCCCAAACCCTAATCTTTTCCCTTTCCTTCCCAGCCCCCAAACCCTGCCCTCTGTACCTTTCTCACCACCCGCTTCCCTTCTCCTGTCATCCCCCTACCACCCGGGAAAAAAAGAGATTGCCCCCTCCTTCCACTAGCCCACCCTCCCACCCAAAGAACAACTTCTTCTGCGCAGCTTGTTTTCTAGGCAGCAGCGCTATTGTGATGTCATCGGGGGGCATTGTGACAAGCCGCCAGTGTTCCGTCTCTTCATGTTGTGCACAGTTCAAACGGAAAATACATCAACAGGCAGACTACAGAAAAGCTTACTATCAAAGGTTAGAGGGGGGCTTTCTCAGAGGGCTTTTTACAGTTTTTCTATTCCCAATTAGCCGTTTAAGTGTACTTATTGAAAGTAGTAATTCTTTCATAGGCCGCCCTTTCTTAGTATTTGACGTTCCTTATATTGCGGTATGAGGCTTCGCAGTAGGTTGCAAACATTCATCACCCATGACTGTCCCCAATTGAGCTCAGAAGCTCAATGTCTATCATGACCTCTCTTTTAGAATGTCCAAGAGCAAGCAAACTATTCCTCCAGGAGAGGGCGCCAACAGACTACTAAAGAGATCATCATTACTCAAAGAAAACCCCAAAAACCAATGCATGATAGGAATAAACAGGTAACTTTCTTTGGAGTGGAAGCGGAGAGATCGCACCAGATGCCAATTCTAGATGTTATCACACCTGTGGTCACTGCAGCAGCAGGTGAATCCACTTTGTCCAAAAGGGATCTATTCCATTCAATTGCAAATGATCTAGATAAGACAGAGAACTGCAGCACGGGGACATAGCCGAGTTGGTCAGGTTGAGTGGTGATGAGTTTGCTATTTGGATGAATAAAGAAAGTCAAAAGTGTGAAAGATAAAAAACAAAAGGAGGAAGTGTGAAAAGTGAATGGGCCAAATTGAGGTGCATATGAAGACGTATGCTTTCTTCCAATTCATTAAATCGGGCTAATATGAATCAGGTGAATTGAGTTCTGCTTTTGGAAACTGGGTTAAGAAGGGGTGCACCGTTCCTGGAGGTACTGCAATACCAGGTCAATGCGTGGAGTGGACAGAGCAAGCTCTTTTTCCATCTCCCTGTTCTAAAAATCCATTTAATATATGGTCCCCAGATAGGGGACGTATCAGATATTAAACTGATAAGAACAGATACTACACTTGATCTTAGCCAAAAGGCCGAGAAGCGATAACCAGAATTGGTTTGGGCCTCGAGTGGCACCCTGGCCTATGCCGGACACATCTTAGGGAGAGAGAGCGAGAGGGAGACAAACCCACGCCTACACAAGACATTTTGTCACCCAAGCCAACCCTTGAAAAGGCTGCTTTGCAGAGCCAAAACAAGAAGAATGGTGCGTTTTGCAGCCGCCGCCCACTGCAATGAATCTGAATAACTCCTCCTTTAGGGCGCAAGCAACTC
Organism: Anomaloglossus baeobatrachus; assembly: GCF_048569485.1. Lineage (NCBI taxonomy): Eukaryota > Metazoa > Chordata > Amphibia > Anura > Aromobatidae > Anomaloglossus > Anomaloglossus baeobatrachus. The sequence goes on from NW_027444989.1 coordinate 96,505, forward strand.
CCCTCCCCCTTGCAGTCTTCCAATTCACGATACAAAAAGACGGACAGGACAGGTTGCCTGACTTTCCGTCACTGCCACCCTTTGCCATCCTTACCCGTAGAAAGCCCTTTCATCATCCCCAAACCCTAATCTTTTCCCTTTCCTTCCCAGCCCCCAAACCCTGCCCTCTGTACCTTTCTCACCACCCGCTTCCCTTCTCCTGTCATCCCCCTACCACCCGGGAAAAAAAGAGATTGCCCCCTCCTTCCACTAGCCCACCCTCCCACCCAAAGAACAACTTCTTCTGCGCAGCTTGTTTTCTAGGCAGCAGCGCTATTGTGATGTCATCGGGGGGCATTGTGACAAGCCGCCAGTGTTCCGTCTCTTCATGTTGTGCACAGTTCAAACGGAAAATACATCAACAGGCAGACTACAGAAAAGCTTACTATCAAAGGTTAGAGGGGGGCTTTCTCAGAGGGCTTTTTACAGTTTTTCTATTCCCAATTAGCCGTTTAAGTGTACTTATTGAAAGTAGTAATTCTTTCATAGGCCGCCCTTTCTTAGTATTTGACGTTCCTTATATTGCGGTATGAGGCTTCGCAGTAGGTTGCAAACATTCATCACCCATGACTGTCCCCAATTGAGCTCAGAAGCTCAATGTCTATCATGACCTCTCTTTTAGAATGTCCAAGAGCAAGCAAACTATTCCTCCAGGAGAGGGCGCCAACAGACTACTAAAGAGATCATCATTACTCAAAGAAAACCCCAAAAACCAATGCATGATAGGAATAAACAGGTAACTTTCTTTGGAGTGGAAGCGGAGAGATCGCACCAGATGCCAATTCTAGATGTTATCACACCTGTGGTCACTGCAGCAGCAGGTGAATCCACTTTGTCCAAAAGGGATCTATTCCATTCAATTGCAAATGATCTAGATAAGACAGAGAACTGCAGCACGGGGACATAGCCGAGTTGGTCAGGTTGAGTGGTGATGAGTTTGCTATTTGGATGAATAAAGAAAGTCAAAAGTGTGAAAGATAAAAAACAAAAGGAGGAAGTGTGAAAAGTGAATGGGCCAAATTGAGGTGCATATGAAGACGTATGCTTTCTTCCAATTCATTAAATCGGGCTAATATGAATCAGGTGAATTGAGTTCTGCTTTTGGAAACTGGGTTAAGAAGGGGTGCACCGTTCCTGGAGGTACTGCAATACCAGGTCAATGCGTGGAGTGGACAGAGCAAGCTCTTTTTCCATCTCCCTGTTCTAAAAATCCATTTAATATATGGTCCCCAGATAGGGGACGTATCAGATATTAAACTGATAAGAACAGATACTACACTTGATCTTAGCCAAAAGGCCGAGAAGCGATAACCAGAATTGGTTTGGGCCTCGAGTGGCACCCTGGCCTATGCCGGACACATCTTAGGGAGAGAGAGCGAGAGGGAGACAAACCCACGCCTACACAAGACATTTTGTCACCCAAGCCAACCCTTGAAAAGGCTGCTTTGCAGAGCCAAAACAAGAAGAATGGTGCGTTTTGCAGCCGCCGCCCACTGCAATGAATCTGAATAACTCCTCCTTTAGGGCGCAAGCAACTCCCCTCCCCCTTGCAGTCTTTCCAATTCACGATACAAAAAGACGGACAGGACAGGTTGCCTGACTTTCCGTCACTGCCACCCTTTGCCATCCTTACCCGTAGAAAGCCCTTTCATCATCCCCAAACCCTAATCTTTTCCCTTTCCTTCCCAGCCCCCAAACCCTGCCCTCTGTACCTTTCTCACCACCCGCTTCCCTTCTCCTGTCATCCCCCTACCACCCGGGAAAAAAAGAGATTGCCCCCTCCTTCCACTAGCCCACCCTCCCACCCAAAGAACAACTTCTTCTGCGCAGCTTGTTTTCTAGGCAGCAGCGCTATTGTGATGTCATCGGGGGGCATTGTGACAAGCCGCCAGTGTTCCGTCTCTTCATGTTGTGCACAGTTCAAACGGAAAATACATCAACAGGCAGACTACAGAAAAGCTTACTATCAAAGGTTAGAGGGGGGCTTTCTCAGAGGGCTTTTTACAGTTTTTCTATTCCCAATTAGCCGTTTAAGTGTACTTATTGAAAGTAGTAATTCTTTCATAGGCCGCCCTTTCTTAGTATTTGACGTTCCTTATATTGCGGTATGAGGCTTCGCAGTAGGTTGCAAACATTCATCACCCATGACTGTCCCCAATTGAGCTCAGAAGCTCAATGTCTATCATGACCTCTCTTTTAGAATGTCCAAGAGCAAGCAAACTATTCCTCCAGGAGAGGGCGCCAACAGACTACTAAAGAGATCATCATTACTCAAAGAAAACCCCAAAAACCAATGCATGATAGGAATAAACAGGTAACTTTCTTTGGAGTGGAAGCGGAGAGATCGCACCAGATGCCAATTCTAGATGTTATCACACCTGTGGTCACTGCAGCAGCAGGTGAATCCACTTTGTCCAAAAGGGATCTATTCCATTCAATTGCAAATGATCTAGATAAGACAGAGAACTGCAGCACGGGGACATAGCCGAGTTGGTCAGGTTGAGTGGTGATGAGTTTGCTATTTGGATGAATAAAGAAAGTCAAAAGTGTGAAAGATAAAAAACAAAAGGAGGAAGTGTGAAAAGTGAATGGGCCAAATTGAGGTGCATATGAAGACGTATGCTTTCTTCCAATTCATTAAATCGGGCTAATATGAATCAGGTGAATTGAGTTCTGCTTTTGGAAACTGGGTTAAGAAGGGGTGCACCGTTCCTGGAGGTACTGCAATACCAGGTCAATGCGTGGAGTGGACAGAGCAAGCTCTTTTTCCATCTCCCTGTTCTAAAAATCCATTTAATATATGGTCCCCAGATAGGGGACGTATCAGATATTAAACTGATAAGAACAGATACTACACTTGATCTTAGCCAAAAGGCCGAGAAGCGATAACCAGAATTGGTTTGGGCCTCGAGTGGCACCCTGGCCTATGCCGGACACATCTTAGGGAGAGAGAGCGAGAGGGAGACAAACCCACGCCTACACAAGACATTTTGTCACCCAAGCCAACCCTTGAAAAGGCTGCTTTGCAGAGCCAAAACAAGAAGAATGGTGCGTTTTGCAGCCGCCGCCCACTGCAATGAATCTGAATAACTCCTCCTTTAGGGCGCAAGCAACTCCCCTCCCCCTTGCAGTCTTTCCAATTCACGATACAAAAAGACGGACAGGACAGGTTGCCTGACTTTCCGTCACTGCCACCCTTTGCCATCCTTACCCGTAGAAAGCCCTTTCATCATCCCCAAACCCTAATCTTTTCCCTTTCCTTCCCAGCCCCCAAACCCTGCCCTCTGTACCTTTCTCACCACCCGCTTCCCTTCTCCTGTCATCCCCCTACCACCCGGGAAAAAAAGAGATTGCCCCCTCCTTCCACTAGCCCACCCTCCCACCCAAAGAACAACTTCTTCTGCGCAGCTTGTTTTCTAGGCAGCAGCGCTATTGTGATGTCATCGGGGGGCATTGTGACAAGCCGCCAGTGTTCCGTCTCTTCATGTTGTGCACAGTTCAAACGGAAAATACATCAACAGGCAGACTACAGAAAAGCTTACTATCAAAGGTTAGAGGGGGGCTTTCTCAGAGGGCTTTTTACAGTTTTTCTATTCCCAATTAGCCGTTTAAGTGTACTTATTGAAAGTAGTAATTCTTTCATAGGCCGCCCTTTCTTAGTATTTGACGTTCCTTATATTGCGGTATGAGGCTTCGCAGTAGGTTGCAAACATTCATCACCCATGACTGTCCCCAATTGAGCTCAGAAGCTCAATGTCTACCGTGTTTCCCCGAAAGTAGGACCCCCCCGAAAGTAAGGCAGGGTGAGGGTTTCGGGGGGGTCCGCCAATGTAGGGCACCCCCCGATTGTAAGGCAGGGTAGCGGGGGGGCCCGGGGAATGTAAGGCCGCCTATGGGTGGGGTCACTGGGGACAGTATGGCCACATATGGGTGGGGGCCCTGGGGAAAGTACAGGAACTTACCGCTCGATACCTTCCTGCTCGATGCTGATTGGCCGATCAGCCTGTTCGTCACAGGCTCCCTGCTGGCCATCAGCTCGAGCTGTGATTGGCCAGTCAGCCGGCTCGCAGCTGATTGGCCGAATCAGCCGCGACGTCACTGCCTGCAGGCTCGCTCCGATTGGTCCAGCGTCCCCGGCATCCGAATCGTCAGCCCGGCACCGCAGAGGAGATCGAAACAGAAGGAAAGTAACGGTAAGTTACACGTGTGTGTGTACGGTATGTGTACGGTATGTGTATTGGTGCCGTATGGGGCTGTATGTGTCAGTGTGTGTGTGTGTGTACGGTACCGGTACGATATGTGTGTGGGTGCCGTGTGGGGCTGTACCGGTACCGTATGTGTCAGTGTGTGTGGTGGCAGAGTGGGGGGCAGAACCACTGTATGGGGAGGCTGCAGGGGGGAGGATGGGGTGGATGCCGGACTCTCAAACAATGGGGAGGCTGCAGGGGGGAGGATGGGGTGGATGCCGGACTTTCAAACAATGGGGAGGCTGCAGGGGGGAGGATGGGGTGTTATTTTTTTTTCCAATGTAAGGCCTCCCCCGAAAGTAAGGCAGGGTGGGACTTTTGGGGGTAAAATTAATGTAAGACAGGGCCTTACTTTCGGGGAAACACGGTATCATGACCTCTCTTTTAGAATGTCCAAGAGCAAGCAAACTATTCCTCCAGGAGAGGGCGCCAACAGACTACTAAAGAGATCATCATTACTCAAAGAAAACCCCAAAAACCAATGCATGATAGGAATAAACAGGTAACTTTCTTTGGAGTGGAAGCGGAGAGATCGCACCAGATGCCAATTCTAGATGTTATCACACCTGTGGTCACTGCAGCAGCAGGTGAATCCACTTTGTCCAAAAGGGATCTATTCCATTCAATTGCAAATGATCTAGATAAGACAGAGAACTGCAGCACGGGGACATAGCCGAGTTGGTCAGGTTGAGTGGTGATGAGTTTGCTATTTGGATGAATAAAGAAAGTCAAAAGTGTGAAAGATAAAAAACAAAAGGAGGAAGTGTGAAAAGTGAATGGGCCAAATTGAGGTGCATATGAAGACGTATGCTTTCTTCCAATTCATTAAATCGGGCTAATATGAATCAGGTGAATTGAGTTCTGCTTTTGGAAACTGGGTTAAGAAGGGGTGCACCGTTCCTGGAGGTACTGCAATACCAGGTCAATGCGTGGAGTGGACAGAGCAAGCTCTTTTTCCATCTCCCTGTTCTAAAAATCCATTTAATATATGGTCCCCAGATAGGGGACGTATCAGATATTAAACTGATAAGAACAGATACTACACTTGATCTTAGCCAAAAGGCCGAGAAGCGATAACCAGAATTGGTTTGGGCCTCGAGTGGCACCCTGGCCTATGCCGGACACATCTTAGGGAGAGAGAGCGAGAGGGAGACAAACCCACGCCTACACAAGACATTTTGTCACCCAAGCCAACCCTTGAAAAGGCTGCTTTGCAGAGCCAAAACAAGAAGAATGGTGCGTTTTGCAGCCGCCGCCCACTGCAATGAATCTGAATAACTCCTCCTTTAGGGCGCAAGCAACTCCCCTCCCCCTTGCAGTCTTTCCAATTCACGATACAAAAAGACGGACAGGACAGGTTGCCTGACTTTCCGTCACTGCCACCCTTTGCCATCCTTACCCGTAGAAAGCCCTTTCATCATCCCCAAACCCTAATCTTTTCCCTTTCCTTCCCAGCCCCCAAACCCTGCCCTCTGTACCTTTCTCACCACCTGCTTCCCTTCTCCTGTCATCCCCCTACCACCCGGGAAAAAAAGAGATTGCCCCCTCCTTCCACTAGCCCACCCTCCCACCCAAAGAACAACTTCTTCTGCGCAGCTTGTTTTCTAGGCAGCAGCGCTATTGTGATGTCATCGGGGGGCATTGTGACAAGCCGCCAGTGTTCCGTCTCTTCATGTTGTGCACAGTTCAAACGGAAAATACATCAACAGGCAGACTACAGAAAAGCTTACTATCAAAGGTTAGAGGGGGGCTTTCTCAGAGGGCTTTTTACAGTTTTTCTATTCCCAATTAGCCGTTTAAGTGTACTTATTGAAAGTAGTAATTCTTTCATAGGCCGCCCTTTCTTAGTATTTGACGTTCCTTATATTGCGGTATGAGGCTTCGCAGTAGGTTGCAAACATTCATCACCCATGACTGTCCCCAATTGAGCTCAGAAGCTCAATGTCTATCATGACCTCTCTTTTAGAATGTCCAAGAGCAAGCAAACTATTCCTCCAGGAGAGGGCGCCAACAGACTACTAAAGAGATCATCATTACTCAAAGAAAACCCCAAAAACCAATGCATGATAGGAATAAACAGGTAACTTTCTTTGGAGTGGAAGCGGAGAGATCGCACCAGATGCCAATTCTAGATGTTATCACACCTGTGGTCACTGCAGCAGCAGGTGAATCCACTTTGTCCAAAAGGGATCTATTCCATTCAATTGCAAATGATCTAGATAAGACAGAGAACTGCAGCACGGGGACATAGCCGAGTTGGTCAGGTTGAGTGGTGATGAGTTTGCTATTTGGATGAATAAAGAAAGTCAAAAGTGTGAAAGATAAAAAACAAAAGGAGGAAGTGTGAAAAGTGAATGGGCCAAATTGAGGTGCATATGAAGACGTATGCTTTCTTCCAATTCATTAAATCGGGCTAATATGAATCAGGTGAATTGAGTTCTGCTTTTGGAAACTGGGTTAAGAAGGGGTGCACCGTTCCTGGAGGTACTGCAATACCAGGTCAATGCGTGGAGTGGACAGAGCAAGCTCTTTTTCCATCTCCCTGTTCTAAAAATCCATTTAATATATGGTCCCCAGATAGGGGACGTATCAGATATTAAACTGATAAGAACAGATACTACACTTGATCTTAGCCAAAAGGCCGAGAAGCGATAACCAGAATTGGTTTGGGCCTCGAGTGGCACCCTGGCCTATGCCGGACACATCTTAGGGAGAGAGAGCGAGAGGGAGACAAACCCACGCCTACACAAGACATTTTGTCACCCAAGCCAACCCTTGAAAAGGCTGCTTTGCAGAGCCAAAACAAGAAGAATGGTGCGTTTTGCAGCCGCCGCCCACTGCAATGAATCTGAATAACTCCTCCTTTAGGGCGCAAGCAACTCCCCTCCCCCTTGCAGTCTTTCCAATTCACGATACAAAAAGACGGACAGGACAGGTTGCCTGACTTTCCGTCACTGCCACCCTTTGCCATCCTTACCCGTAGAAAGCCCTTTCATCATCCCCAAACCCTAATCTTTTCCCTTTCCTTCCCAGCCCCCAAACCCTGCCCTCTGTACCTTTCTCACCACCCGCTTCCCTTCTCCTGTCATCCCCCTACCACCCGGGAAAAAAAGAGATTGCCCCCTCCTTCCACTAGCCCACCCTCCCACCCAAAGAACAACTTCTTCTGCGCAGCTTGTTTTCTAGGCAGCAGCGCTATTGTGATGTCATCGGGGGGCATTGTGACAAGCCGCCAGTGTTCCGTCTCTTCATGTTGTGCACAGTTCAAACGGAAAATACATCAACAGGCAGACTACAGAAAAGCTTACTATCAAAGGTTAGAGGGGGGCTTTCTCAGAGGGCTTTTTACAGTTTTTCTATTCCCAATTAGCCGTTTAAGTGTACTTATTGAAAGTAGTAATTCTTTCATAGGCCGCCCTTTCTTAGTATTTGACGTTCCTTATATTGCGGTATGAGGCTTCGCAGTAGGTTGCAAACATTCATCACCCATGACTGTCCCCAATTGAGCTCAGAAGCTCAATGTCTATCATGACCTCTCTTTTAGAATGTCCAAGAGCAAGCAAACTATTCCTCCAGGAGAGGGCGCCAACAGACTACTAAAGAGATCATCATTACTCAAAGAAAACCCCAAAAACCAATGCATGATAGGAATAAACAGGTAACTTTCTTTGGAGTGGAAGCGGAGAGATCGCACCAGATGCCAATTCTAGATGTTATCACACCTGTGGTCACTGCAGCAGCAGGTGAATCCACTTTGTCCAAAAGGGATCTATTCCATTCAATTGCAAATGATCTAGATAAGACAGAGAACTGCAGCACGGGGACATAGCCGAGTTGGTCAGGTTGAGTGGTGATGAGTTTGCTATTTGGATGAATAAAGAAAGTCAAAAGTGTGAAAGATAAAAAACAAAAGGAGGAAGTGTGAAAAGTGAATGGGCCAAATTGAGGTGCATATGAAGACGTATGCTTTCTTCCAATTCATTAAATCGGGCTAATATGAATCAGGTGAATTGAGTTCTGCTTTTGGAAACTGGGTTAAGAAGGGGTGCACCGTTCCTGGAGGTACTGCAATACCAGGTCAATGCGTGGAGTGGACAGAGCAAGCTCTTTTTCCATCTCCCTGTTCTAAAAATCCATTTAATATATGGTCCCCAGATAGGGGACGTATCAGATATTAAACTGATAAGAACAGATACTACACTTGATCTTAGCCAAAAGGCCGAGAAGCGATAACCAGAATTGGTTTGGGCCTCGAGTGGCACCCTGGCCTATGCCGGACACATCTTAGGGAGAGAGAGCGAGAGGGAGACAAACCCACGCCTACACAAGACATTTTGTCACCCAAGCCAACCCTTGAAAAGGCTGCTTTGCAGAGCCAAAACAAGAAGAATGGTGCGTTTTGCAGCCGCCGCCCACTGCAATGAATCTGAATAACTCCTCCTTTAGGGCGCAAGCAACTCCCCTCCCCCTTGCAGTCTTTCCAATTCACGATACAAAAAGACGGACAGGACAGGTTGCCTGACTTTCCGTCACTGCCACCCTTTGCCATCCTTACCCGTAGAAAGCCCTTTCATCATCCCCAAACCCTAATCTTTTCCCTTTCCTTCCCAGCCCCCAAACCCTGCCCTCTGTACCTTTCTCACCACCCGCTTCCCTTCTCCTGTCATCCCCCTACCACCCGGGAAAAAAAGAGATTGCCCCCTCCTTCCACTAGCCCACCCTCCCACCCAAAGAACAACTTCTTCTGCGCAGCTTGTTTTCTAGGCAGCAGCGCTATTGTGATGTCATCGGGGGGCATTGTGACAAGCCGCCAGTGTTCCGTCTCTTCATGTTGTGCACAGTTCAAACGGAAAATACATCAACAGGCAGACTACAGAAAAGCTTACTATCAAAGGTTAGAGGGGGGCTTTCTCAGAGGGCTTTTTACAGTTTTTCTATTCCCAATTAGCCGTTTAAGTGTACTTATTGAAAGTAGTAATTCTTTCATAGGCCGCCCTTTCTTAGTATTTGACGTTCCTTATATTGCGGTATGAGGCTTCGCAGTAGGTTGCAAACATTCATCACCCATGACTGTCCCCAATTGAGCTCAGAAGCTCAATGTCTATCATGACCTCTCTTTTAGAATGTCCAAGAGCAAGCAAACTATTCCTCCAGGAGAGGGCGCCAACAGACTACTAAAGAGATCATCATTACTCAAAGAAAACCCCAAAAACCAATGCATGATAGGAATAAACAGGTAACTTTCTTTGGAGTGGAAGCGGAGAGATCGCACCAGATGCCAATTCTAGATGTTATCACACCTGTGGTCACTGCAGCAGCAGGTGAATCCACTTTGTCCAAAAGGGATCTATTCCATTCAATTGCAAATGATCTAGATAAGACAGAGAACTGCAGCACGGGGACATAGCCGAGTTGGTCAGGTTGAGTGGTGATGAGTTTGCTATTTGGATGAATAAAGAAAGTCAAAAGTGTGAAAGATAAAAAACAAAAGGAGGAAGTGTGAAAAGTGAATGGGCCAAATTGAGGTGCATATGAAGACGTATGCTTTCTTCCAATTCATTAAATCGGGCTAATATGAATCAGGTGAATTGAGTTCTGCTTTTGGAAACTGGGTTAAGAAGGGGTGCACCGTTCCTGGAGGTACTGCAATACCAGGTCAATGCGTGGAGTGGACAGAGCAAGCTCTTTTTCCATCTCCCTGTTCTAAAAATCCATTTAATATATGGTCCCCAGATAGGGGACGTATCAGATATTAAACTGATAAGAACAGATACTACACTTGATCTTAGCCAAAAGGCCGAGAAGCGATAACCAGAATTGGTTTGGGCCTCGAGTGGCACCCTGGCCTATGCCGGACACATCTTAGGGAGAGAGAGCGAGAGGGAGACAAACCCACGCCTACACAAGACATTTTGTCACCCAAGCCAACCCTTGAAAAGGCTGCTTTGCAGAGCCAAAACAAGAAGAATGGTGCGTTTTGCAGCCGCCGCCCACTGCAATGAATCTGAATAACTCCTCCTTTAGGGCGCAAGCAACTCCCCTCCCCCTTGCAGTCTTTCCAATTCACGATACAAAAAGACGGACAGGACAGGTTGCCTGACTTTCCGTCACTGCCACCCTTTGCCATCCTTACCCGTAGAAAGCCCTTTCATCATCCCCAAACCCTAATCTTTTCCCTTTCCTTCCCAGCCCCCAAACCCTGCCCTCTGTACCTTTCTCACCACCCGCTTCCCTTCTCCTGTCATCCCCCTATCACCCGGGAAAAAAAGAGATTGCCCCCTCCTTCCACTAGCCCACCCTCCCACCCAAAGAACAACTTCTTCTGCGCAGCTTGTTTTCTAGGCAGCAGCGCTATTGTGATGTCATCGGGGGGCATTGTGACAAGCCGCCAGTGTTCCGTCTCTTCATGTTGTGCACAGTTCAAACGGAAAATACATCAACAGGCAGACTACAGAAAAGCTTACTATCAAAGGTTAGAGGGGGGCTTTCTCAGAGGGCTTTTTACAGTTTTTCTATTCCCAATTAGCCGTTTAAGTGTACTTATTGAAAGTAGTAATTCTTTCATAGGCCGCCCTTTCTTAGTATTTGACGTTCCTTATATTGCGGTATGAGGCTTCGCAGTAGGTTGCAAACATTCATCACCCATGACTGTCCCCAATTGAGCTCAGAAGCTCAATGTCTATCATGACCTCTCTTTTAGAATGTCCAAGAGCAAGCAAACTATTCCTCCAGGAGAGGGCGCCAACAGACTACTAAAGAGATCATCATTACTCAAAGAAAACCCCAAAAACCAATGCATGATAGGAATAAACAGGTAACTTTCTTTGGAGTGGAAGCGGAGAGATCGCACCAGATGCCAATTCTAGATGTTATCACACCTGTGGTCACTGCAGCAGCAGGTGAATCCACTTTGTCCAAAAGGGATCTATTCCATTCAATTGCAAATGATCTAGATAAGACAGAGAACTGCAGCACGGGGACATAGCCGAGTTGGTCAGGTTGAGTGGTGATGAGTTTGCTATTTGGATGAATAAAGAAAGTCAAAAGTGTGAAAGATAAAAAACAAAAGGAGGAAGTGTGAAAAGTGAATGGGCCAAATTGAGGTGCATATGAAGACGTATGCTTTCTTCCAATTCATTAAATCGGGCTAATATGAATCAGGTGAATTGAGTTCTGCTTTTGGAAACTGGGTTAAGAAGGGGTGCACCGTTCCTGGAGGTACTGCAATACCAGGTCAATGCGTGGAGTGGACAGAGCAAGCTCTTTTTCCATCTCCCTGTTCTAAAAATCCATTTAATATATGGTCCCCAGATAGGGGACGTATCAGATATTAAACTGATAAGAACAGATGAGATTTCATCCGCAATTTTCAAAATCAAGGTAGCCCCGAAGGCCAGCAGGCCACCACACAAAAGCGCAGTGCCTGGGTGATCGCCTCCCGAGCCCAGGAACCACCAGCCACAAAGGGACGTAAGCACCAAAAGGCGCAACAATCCCCGAGGCCAGCGGTCGTGCAAGCCCGGGCCCCTCCCAGCCAAGACCAAGGCAAACCCAATGAAGGGACTACACTTGATCTTAGCCAAAAGGCCGAGAAGCGATAACCAGAATTGGTTTGGGCCTCGAGTGGCACCCTGGCCTATGCCGGACACATCTTAGGGAGAGAGAGCGAGAGGGAGACAAACCCACGCCTACACAAGACATTTTGTCACCCAAGCCAACCCTTGAAAAGGCTGCTTTGCAGAGCCAAAACAAGAAGAATGGTGCGTTTTGCAGCCGCCGCCCACTGCAATGAATCTGAATAACTCCTCCTTTAGGGCGCAAGCAACTCCCCTCCCCCTTGCAGTCTTTCCAATTCACGATACAAAAAGACGGACAGGACAGGTTGCCTGACTTTCCGTCACTGCCACCCTTTGCCATCCTTACCCGTAGAAAGCCCTTTCATCATCCCCAAACCCTAATCTTTTCCCTTTCCTTCCCAGCCCCCAAACCCTGCCCTCTGTACCTTTCTCACCACCCGCTTCCCTTCTCCTGTCATCCCCCTACCACCCGGGAAAAAAAGAGATTGCCCCCTCCTTCCACTAGCCCACCCTCCCACCCAAAGAACAACTTCTTCTGCGCAGCTTGTTTTCTAGGCAGCAGCGCTATTGTGATGTCATCGGGGGGCATTGTGACAAGCCGCCAGTGTTCCGTCTCTTCATGTTGTGCACAGTTCAAACGGAAAATACATCAACAGGCAGACTACAGAAAAGCTTACTATCAAAGGTTAGAGGGGGGCTTTCTCAGAGGGCTTTTTACAGTTTTTCTATTCCCAATTAGCCGTTTAAGTGTACTTATTGAAAGTAGTAATTCTTTCATAGGCCGCCCTTTCTTAGTATTTGACGTTCCTTATATTGCGGTATGAGGCTTCGCAGTAGGTTGCAAACATTCATCACCCATGACTGTCCCCAATTGAGCTCAGAAGCTCAATGTCTATCATGACCTCTCTTTTAGAATGTCCAAGAGCAAGCAAACTATTCCTCCAGGAGAGGGCGCCAACAGACTACTAAAGAGATCATCATTACTCAAAGAAAACCCCAAAAACCAATGCATGATAGGAATAAACAGGTAACTTTCTTTGGAGTGGAAGCGGAGAGATCGCACCAGATGCCAATTCTAGATGTTATCACACCTGTGGTCACTGCAGCAGCAGGTGAATCCACTTTGTCCAAAAGGGATCTATTCCATTCAATTGCAAATGATCTAGATAAGACAGAGAACTGCAGCACGGGGACATAGCCGAGTTGGTCAGGTTGAGTGGTGATGAGTTTGCTATTTGGATGAATAAAGAAAGTCAAAAGTGTGAAAGATAAAAAACAAAAGGAGGAAGTGTGAAAAGTGAATGGGCCAAATTGAGGTGCATATGAAGACGTATGCTTTCTTCCAATTCATTAAATCGGGCTAATATGAATCAGGTGAATTGAGTTCTGCTTTTGGAAACTGGGTTAAGAAGGGGTGCACCGTTCCTGGAGGTACTGCAATACCAGGTCAATGCGTGGAGTGGACAGAGCAAGCTCTTTTTCCATCTCCCTGTTCTAAAAATCCATTTAATATATGGTCCCCAGATAGGGGACGTATCAGATATTAAACTGATAAGAACAGATACTACACTTGATCTTAGCCAAAAGGCCGAGAAGCGATAACCAGAATTGGTTTGGGCCTCGAGTGGCACCCTGGCCTATGCCGGACACATCTTAGGGAGAGAGAGCGAGAGGGAGACAAACCCACGCCTACACAAGACATTTTGTCACCCAAGCCAACCCTTGAAAAGGCTGCTTTGCAGAGCCAAAACAAGAAGAATGGTGCGTTTTGCAGCCGCCGCCCACTGCAATGAATCTGAATAACTCCTCCTTTAGGGCGCAAGCAACTCCCCTCCCCCTTGCAGTCTTTCCAATTCACGATACAAAAAGACGGACAGGACAGGTTGCCTGACTTTCCGTCACTGCCACCCTTTGCCATCCTTACCCGTAGAAAGCCCTTTCATCATCCCCAAACCCTAATCTTTTCCCTTTCCTTCCCAGCCCCCAAACCCTGCCCTCTGTACCTTTCTCACCACCCGCTTCCCTTCTCCTGTCATCCCCCTACCACCCGGGAAAAAAAGAGATTGCCCCCTCCTTCCACTAGCCCACCCTCCCACCCAAAGAACAACTTCTTCTGCGCAGCTTGTTTTCTAGGCAGCAGCGCTATTGTGATGTCATCGGGGGGCATTGTGACAAGCCGCCAGTGTTCCGTCTCTTCATGTTGTGCACAGTTCAAACGGAAAATACATCAACAGGCAGACTACAGAAAAGCTTACTATCAAAGGTTAGAGGGGGGCTTTCTCAGAGGGCTTTTTACAGTTTTTCTATTCCCAATTAGCCGTTTAAGTGTACTTATTGAAAGTAGTAATTCTTTCATAGGCCGCCCTTTCTTAGTATTTGACGTTCCTTATATTGCGGTATGAGGCTTCGCAGTAGGTTGCAAACATTCATCACCCATGACTGTCCCCAATTGAGCTCAGAAGCTCAATGTCTATCATGACCTCTCTTTTAGAATGTCCAAGAGCAAGCAAACTATTCCTCCAGGAGAGGGCGCCAACAGACTACTAAAGAGATCATCATTACTCAAAGAAAACCCCAAAAACCAATGCATGATAGGAATAAACAGGTAACTTTCTTTGGAGTGGAAGCGGAGAGATCGCACCAGATGCCAATTCTAGATGTTATCACACCTGTGGTCACTGCAGCAGCAGGTGAATCCACTTTGTCCAAAAGGGATCTATTCCATTCAATTGCAAATGATCTAGATAAGACAGAGAACTGCAGCACGGGGACATAGCCGAGTTGGTCAGGTTGAGTGGTGATGAGTTTGCTATTTGGATGAATAAAGAAAGTCAAAAGTGTGAAAGATAAAAAACAAAAGGAGGAAGTGTGAAAAGTGAATGGGCCAAATTGAGGTGCATATGAAGACGTATGCTTTCTTCCAATTCATTAAATCGGGCTAATATGAATCAGGTGAATTGAGTTCTGCTTTTGGAAACTGGGTTAAGAAGGGGTGCACCGTTCCTGGAGGTACTGCAATACCAGGTCAATGCGTGGAGTGGACAGAGCAAGCTCTTTTTCCATCTCCCTGTTCTAAAAATCCATTTAATATATGGTCCCCAGATAGGGGACGTATCAGATATTAAACTGATAAGAACAGATACTACACTTGATCTTAGCCAAAAGGCCGAGAAGCGATAACCAGAATTGGTTTGGGCCTCGAGTGGCACCCTGGCCTATGCCGGACACATCTTAGGGAGAGAGAGCGAGAGGGAGACAAACCCACGCCTACACAAGACATTTTGTCACCCAAGCCAACCCTTGAAAAGGCTGCTTTGCAGAGCCAAAACAAGAAGAATGGTGCGTTTTGCAGCCGCCGCCCACTGCAATGAATCTGAATAACTCCTCCTTTAGGGCGCAAGCAACTCCCCTCCCCCTTGCAGTCTTTCCAATTCACGATACAAAAAGACGGACAGGACAGGTTGCCTGACTTTCCGTCACTGCCACCCTTTGCCATCCTTACCCGTAGAAAGCCCTTTCATCATCCCCAAACCCTAATCTTTTCCCTTTCCTTCCCAGCCCCCAAACCCTGCCCTCTGTACCTTTCTCACCACCCGCTTCCCTTCTCCTGTCATCCCCCTACCACCCGGGAAAAAAAGAGATTGCCCCCTCCTTCCACTAGCCCACCCTCCCACCCAAAGAACAACTTCTTCTGCGCAGCTTGTTTTCTAGGCAGCAGCGCTATTGTGATGTCATCGGGGGGCATTGTGACAAGCCGCCAGTGTTCCGTCTCTTCATGTTGTGCACAGTTCAAACGGAAAATACATCAACAGGCAGACTACAGAAAAGCTTACTATCAAAGGTTAGAGGGGGGCTTTCTCAGAGGGCTTTTTACAGTTTTTCTATTCCCAATTAGCCGTTTAAGTGTACTTATTGAAAGTAGTAATTCTTTCATAGGCCGCCCTTTCTTAGTATTTGACGTTCCTTATATTGCGGTATGAGGCTTCGCAGTAGGTTGCAAACATTCATCACCCATGACTGTCCCCAATTGAGCTCAGAAGCTCAATGTCTATCATGACCTCTCTTTTAGAATGTCCAAGAGCAAGCAAACTATTCCTCCAGGAGAGGGCGCCAACAGACTACTAAAGAGATCATCATTACTCAAAGAAAACCCCAAAAACCAATGCATGATAGGAATAAACAGGTAACTTTCTTTGGAGTGGAAGCGGAGAGATCGCACCAGATGCCAATTCTAGATGTTATCACACCTGTGGTCACTGCAGCAGCAGGTGAATCCACTTTGTCCAAAAGGGATCTATTCCATTCAATTGCAAATGATCTAGATAAGACAGAGAACTGCAGCACGGGGACATAGCCGAGTTGGTCAGGTTGAGTGGTGATGAGTTTGCTATTTGGATGAATAAAGAAAGTCAAAAGTGTGAAAGATAAAAAACAAAAGGAGGAAGTGTGAAAAGTGAATGGGCCAAATTGAGGTGCATATGAAGACGTATGCTTTCTTCCAATTCATTAAATCGGGCTAATATGAATCAGGTGAATTGAGTTCTGCTTTTGGAAACTGGGTTAAGAAGGGGTGCACCGTTCCTGGAGGTACTGCAATACCAGGTCAATGCGTGGAGTGGACAGAGCAAGCTCTTTTTCCATCTCCCTGTTCTAAAAATCCATTTAATATATGGTCCCCAGATAGGGGACGTATCAGATATTAAACTGATAAGAACAGATACTACACTTGATCTTAGCCAAAAGGCCGAGAAGCGATAACCAGAATTGGTTTGGGCCTCGAGTGGCACCCTGGCCTATGCCGGACACATCTTAGGGAGAGAGAGCGAGAGGGAGACAAACCCACGCCTACACAAGACATTTTGTCACCCAAGCCAACCCTTGAAAAGGCTGCTTTGCAGAGCCAAAACAAGAAGAATGGTGCGTTTTGCAGCCGCCGCCCACTGCAATGAATCTGAATAACTCCTCCTTTAGGGCGCAAGCAACTCCCCTCCCCCTTGCAGTCTTTCCAATTCACGATACAAAAAGACGGACAGGACAGGTTGCCTGACTTTCCGTCACTGCCACCCTTTGCCATCCTTACCCGTAGAAAGCCCTTTCATCATCCCCAAACCCTAATCTTTTCCCTTTCCTTCCCAGCCCCCAAACCCTGCCCTCTGTACCTTTCTCACCACCCGCTTCCCTTCTCCTGTCATCCCCCTACCACCCGGGAAAAAAAGAGATTGCCCCCTCCTTCCACTAGCCCACCCTCCCACCCAAAGAACAACTTCTTCTGCGCAGCTTGTTTTCTAGGCAGCAGCGCTATTGTGATGTCATCGGGGGGCATTGTGACAAGCCGCCAGTGTTCCGTCTCTTCATGTTGTGCACAGTTCAAACGGAAAATACATCAACAGGCAGACTACAGAAAAGCTTACTATCAAAGGTTAGAGGGGGGCTTTCTCAGAGGGCTTTTTACAGTTTTTCTATTCCCAATTAGCCGTTTAAGTGTACTTATTGAAAGTAGTAATTCTTTCATAGGCCGCCCTTTCTTAGTATTTGACGTTCCTTATATTGCGGTATGAGGCTTCGCAGTAGGTTGCAAACATTCATCACCCATGACTGTCCCCAATTGAGCTCAGAAGCTCAATGTCTATCATGACCTCTCTTTTAGAATGTCCAAGAGCAAGCAAACTATTCCTCCAGGAGAGGGCGCCAACAGACTACTAAAGAGATCATCATTACTCAAAGAAAACCCCAAAAACCAATGCATGATAGGAATAAACAGGTAACTTTCTTTGGAGTGGAAGCGGAGAGATCGCACCAGATGCCAATTCTAGATGTTATCACACCTGTGGTCACTGCAGCAGCAGGTGAATCCACTTTGTCCAAAAGGGATCTATTCCATTCAATTGCAAATGATCTAGATAAGACAGAGAACTGCAGCACGGGGACATAGCCGAGTTGGTCAGGTTGAGTGGTGATGAGTTTGCTATTTGGATGAATAAAGAAAGTCAAAAGTGTGAAAGATAAAAAACAAAAGGAGGAAGTGTGAAAAGTGAATGGGCCAAATTGAGGTGCATATGAAGACGTATGCTTTCTTCCAATTCATTAAATCGGGCTAATATGAATCAGGTGAATTGAGTTCTGCTTTTGGAAACTGGGTTAAGAAGGGGTGCACCGTTCCTGGAGGTACTGCAATACCAGGTCAATGCGTGGAGTGGACAGAGCAAGCTCTTTTTCCATCTCCCTGTTCTAAAAATCCATTTAATATATGGTCCCCAGATAGGGGACGTATCAGATATTAAACTGATAAGAACAGATACTACACTTGATCTTAGCCAAAAGGCCGAGAAGCGATAACCAGAATTGGTTTGGGCCTCGAGTGGCACCCTGGCCTATGCCGGACACATCTTAGGGAGAGAGAGCGAGAGGGAGACAAACCCACGCCTACACAAGACATTTTGTCACCCAAGCCAACCCTTGAAAAGGCTGCTTTGCAGAGCCAAAACAAGAAGAATGGTGCGTTTTGCAGCCGCCGCCCACTGCAATGAATCTGAATAACTCCTCCTTTAGGGCGCAAGCAACTCCCCTCCCCCTTGCAGTCTTTCCAATTCACGATACAAAAAGACGGACAGGACAGGTTGCCTGACTTTCCGTCACTGCCACCCTTTGCCATCCTTACCCGTAGAAAGCCCTTTCATCATCCCCAAACCCTAATCTTTTCCCTTTCCTTCCCAGCCCCCAAACCCTGCCCTCTGTACCTTTCTCACCACCCGCTTCCCTTCTCCTGTCATCCCCCTACCACCCGGGAAAAAAAGAGATTGCCCCCTCCTTCCACTAGCCCACCCTCCCACCCAAAGAACAACTTCTTCTGCGCAGCTTGTTTTCTAGGCAGCAGCGCTATTGTGATGTCATCGGGGGGCATTGTGACAAGCCGCCAGTGTTCCGTCTCTTCATGTTGTGCACAGTTCAAACGGAAAATACATCAACAGGCAGACTACAGAAAAGCTTACTATCAAAGGTTAGAGGGGGGCTTTCTCAGAGGGCTTTTTACAGTTTTTCTATTCCCAATTAGCCGTTTAAGTGTACTTATTGAAAGTAGTAATTCTTTCATAGGCCGCCCTTTCTTAGTATTTGACGTTCCTTATATTGCGGTATGAGGCTTCGCAGTAGGTTGCAAACATTCATCACCCATGACTGTCCCCAATTGAGCTCAGAAGCTCAATGTCTATCATGACCTCTCTTTTAGAATGTCCAAGAGCAAGCAAACTATTCCTCCAGGAGAGGGCGCCAACAGACTACTAAAGAGATCATCATTACTCAAAGAAAACCCCAAAAACCAATGCATGATAGGAATAAACAGGTAACTTTCTTTGGAGTGGAAGCGGAGAGATCGCACCAGATGCCAATTCTAGATGTTATCACACCTGTGGTCACTGCAGCAGCAGGTGAATCCACTTTGTCCAAAAGGGATCTATTCCATTCAATTGCAAATGATCTAGATAAGACAGAGAACTGCAGCACGGGGACATAGCCGAGTTGGTCAGGTTGAGTGGTGATGAGTTTGCTATTTGGATGAATAAAGAAAGTCAAAAGTGTGAAAGATAAAAAACAAAAGGAGGAAGTGTGAAAAGTGAATGGGCCAAATTGAGGTGCATATGAAGACGTATGCTTTCTTCCAATTCATTAAATCGGGCTAATATGAATCAGGTGAATTGAGTTCTGCTTTTGGAAACTGGGTTAAGAAGGGGTGCACCGTTCCTGGAGGTACTGCAATACCAGGTCAATGCGTGGAGTGGACAGAGCAAGCTCTTTTTCCATCTCCCTGTTCTAAAAATCCATTTAATATATGGTCCCCAGATAGGGGACGTATCAGATATTAAACTGATAAGAACAGATACTACACTTGATCTTAGCCAAAAGGCCGAGAAGCGATAACCAGAATTGGTTTGGGCCTCGAGTGGCACCCTGGCCTATGCCGGACACATCTTAGGGAGAGAGAGCGAGAGGGAGACAAACCCACGCCTACACAAGACATTTTGTCACCCAAGCCAACCCTTGAAAAGGCTGCTTTGCAGAGCCAAAACAAGAAGAATGGTGCGTTTTGCAGCCGCCGCCCACTGCAATGAATCTGAATAACTCCTCCTTTAGGGCGCAAGCAACTCCCCTCCCCCTTGCAGTCTTTCCAATTCACGATACAAAAAGACGGACAGGACAGGTTGCCTGACTTTCCGTCACTGCCACCCTTTGCCATCCTTACCCGTAGAAAGCCCTTTCATCATCCCCAAACCCTAATCTTTTCCCTTTCCTTCCCAGCCCCCAAACCCTGCCCTCTGTACCTTTCTCACCACCCGCTTCCCTTCTCCTGTCATCCCCCTACCACCCGGGAAAAAAAGAGATTGCCCCCTCCTTCCACTAGCCCACCCTCCCACCCAAAGAACAACTTCTTCTGCGCAGCTTGTTTTCTAGGCAGCAGCGCTATTGTGATGTCATCGGGGGGCATTGTGACAAGCCGCCAGTGTTCCGTCTCTTCATGTTGTGCACAGTTCAAACGGAAAATACATCAACAGGCAGACTACAGAAAAGCTTACTATCAAAGGTTAGAGGGGGGCTTTCTCAGAGGGCTTTTTACAGTTTTTCTATTCCCAATTAGCCGTTTAAGTGTACTTATTGAAAGTAGTAATTCTTTCATAGGCCGCCCTTTCTTAGTATTTGACGTTCCTTATATTGCGGTATGAGGCTTCGCAGTAGGTTGCAAACATTCATCACCCATGACTGTCCCCAATTGAGCTCAGAAGCTCAATGTCTATCATGACCTCTCTTTTAGAATGTCCAAGAGCAAGCAAACTATTCCTCCAGGAGAGGGCGCCAACAGACTACTAAAGAGATCATCATTACTCAAAGAAAACCCCAAAAACCAATGCATGATAGGAATAAACAGGTAACTTTCTTTGGAGTGGAAGCGGAGAGATCGCACCAGATGCCAATTCTAGATGTTATCACACCTGTGGTCACTGCAGCAGCAGGTGAATCCACTTTGTCCAAAAGGGATCTATTCCATTCAATTGCAAATGATCTAGATAAGACAGAGAACTGCAGCACGGGGACATAGCCGAGTTGGTCAGGTTGAGTGGTGATGAGTTTGCTATTTGGATGAATAAAGAAAGTCAAAAGTGTGAAAGATAAAAAACAAAAGGAGGAAGTGTGAAAAGTGAATGGGCCAAATTGAGGTGCATATGAAGACGTATGCTTTCTTCCAATTCATTAAATCGGGCTAATATGAATCAGGTGAATTGAGTTCTGCTTTTGGAAACTGGGTTAAGAAGGGGTGCACCGTTCCTGGAGGTACTGCAATACCAGGTCAATGCGTGGAGTGGACAGAGCAAGCTCTTTTTCCATCTCCCTGTTCTAAAAATCCATTTAATATATGGTCCCCAGATAGGGGACGTATCAGATATTAAACTGATAAGAACAGATACTACACTTGATCTTAGCCAAAAGGCCGAGAAGCGATAACCAGAATTGGTTTGGGCCTCGAGTGGCACCCTGGCCTATGCCGGACACATCTTAGGGAGAGAGAGCGAGAGGGAGACAAACCCACGCCTACACAAGACATTTTGTCACCCAAGCCAACCCTTGAAAAGGCTGCTTTGCAGAGCCAAAACAAGAAGAATGGTGCGTTTTGCAGCCGCCGCCCACTGCAATGAATCTGAATAACTCCTCCTTTAGGGCGCAAGCAACTCCCCTCCCCCTTGCAGTCTTTCCAATTCACGATACAAAAAGACGGACAGGACAGGTTGCCTGACTTTCCGTCACTGCCACCCTTTGCCATCCTTACCCGTAGAAAGCCCTTTCATCATCCCCAAACCCTAATCTTTTCCCTTTCCTTCCCAGCCCCCAAACCCTGCCCTCTGTACCTTTCTCACCACCCGCTTCCCTTCTCCTGTCATCCCCCTACCACCCGGGAAAAAAAGAGATTGCCCCCTCCTTCCACTAGCCCACCCTCCCACCCAAAGAACAACTTCTTCTGCGCAGCTTGTTTTCTAGGCAGCAGCGCTATTGTGATGTCATCGGGGGGCATTGTGACAAGCCGCCAGTGTTCCGTCTCTTCATGTTGTGCACAGTTCAAACGGAAAATACATCAACAGGCAGACTACAGAAAAGCTTACTATCAAAGGTTAGAGGGGGGCTTTCTCAGAGGGCTTTTTACAGTTTTTCTATTCCCAATTAGCCGTTTAAGTGTACTTATTGAAAGTAGTAATTCTTTCATAGGCCGCCCTTTCTTAGTATTTGACGTTCCTTATATTGCGGTATGAGGCTTCGCAGTAGGTTGCAAACATTCATCACCCATGACTGTCCCCAATTGAGCTCAGAAGCTCAATGTCTATCATGACCTCTCTTTTAGAATGTCCAAGAGCAAGCAAACTATTCCTCCAGGAGAGGGCGCCAACAGACTACTAAAGAGATCATCATTACTCAAAGAAAACCCCAAAAACCAATGCATGATAGGAATAAACAGGTAACTTTCTTTGGAGTGGAAGCGGAGAGATCGCACCAGATGCCAATTCTAGATGTTATCACACCTGTGGTCACTGCAGCAGCAGGTGAATCCACTTTGTCCAAAAGGGATCTATTCCATTCAATTGCAAATGATCTAGATAAGACAGAGAACTGCAGCACGGGGACATAGCCGAGTTGGTCAGGTTGAGTGGTGATGAGTTTGCTATTTGGATGAATAAAGAAAGTCAAAAGTGTGAAAGATAAAAAACAAAAGGAGGAAGTGTGAAAAGTGAATGGGCCAAATTGAGGTGCATATGAAGACGTATGCTTTCTTCCAATTCATTAAATCGGGCTAATATGAATCAGGTGAATTGAGTTCTGCTTTTGGAAACTGGGTTAAGAAGGGGTGCACCGTTCCTGGAGGTACTGCAATACCAGGTCAATGCGTGGAGTGGACAGAGCAAGCTCTTTTTCCATCTCCCTGTTCTAAAAATCCATTTAATATATGGTCCCCAGATAGGGGACGTATCAGATATTAAACTGATAAGAACAGATACTACACTTGATCTTAGCCAAAAGGCCGAGAAGCGATAACCAGAATTGGTTTGGGCCTCGAGTGGCACCCTGGCCTATGCCGGACACATCTTAGGGAGAGAGAGCGAGAGGGAGACAAACCCACGCCTACACAAGACATTTTGTCACCCAAGCCAACCCTTGAAAAGGCTGCTTTGCAGAGCCAAAACAAGAAGAATGGTGCGTTTTGCAGCCGCCGCCCACTGCAATGAATCTGAATAACTCCTCCTTTAGGGCGCAAGCAACTCCCCTCCCCCTTGCAGTCTTTCCAATTCACGATACAAAAAGACGGACAGGACAGGTTGCCTGACTTTCCGTCACTGCCACCCTTTGCCATCCTTACCCGTAGAAAGCCCTTTCATCATCCCCAAACCCTAATCTTTTCCCTTTCCTTCCCAGCCCCCAAACCCTGCCCTCTGTACCTTTCTCACCACCCGCTTCCCTTCTCCTGTCATCCCCCTACCACCCGGGAAAAAAAGAGATTGCCCCCTCCTTCCACTAGCCCACCCTCCCACCCAAAGAACAACTTCTTCTGCGCAGCTTGTTTTCTAGGCAGCAGCGCTATTGTGATGTCATCGGGGGGCATTGTGACAAGCCGCCAGTGTTCCGTCTCTTCATGTTGTGCACAGTTCAAACGGAAAATACATCAACAGGCAGACTACAGAAAAGCTTACTATCAAAGGTTAGAGGGGGGCTTTCTCAGAGGGCTTTTTACAGTTTTTCTATTCCCAATTAGCCGTTTAAGTGTACTTATTGAAAGTAGTAATTCTTTCATAGGCCGCCCTTTCTTAGTATTTGACGTTCCTTATATTGCGGTATGAGGCTTCGCAGTAGGTTGCAAACATTCATCACCCATGACTGTCCCCAATTGAGCTCAGAAGCTCAATGTCTATCATGACCTCTCTTTTAGAATGTCCAAGAGCAAGCAAACTATTCCTCCAGGAGAGGGCGCCAACAGACTACTAAAGAGATCATCATTACTCAAAGAAAACCCCAAAAACCAATGCATGATAGGAATAAACAGGTAACTTTCTTTGGAGTGGAAGCGGAGAGATCGCACCAGATGCCAATTCTAGATGTTATCACACCTGTGGTCACTGCAGCAGCAGGTGAATCCACTTTGTCCAAAAGGGATCTATTCCATTCAATTGCAAATGATCTAGATAAGACAGAGAACTGCAGCACGGGGACATAGCCGAGTTGGTCAGGTTGAGTGGTGATGAGTTTGCTATTTGGATGAATAAAGAAAGTCAAAAGTGTGAAAGATAAAAAACAAAAGGAGGAAGTGTGAAAAGTGAATGGGCCAAATTGAGGTGCATATGAAGACGTATGCTTTCTTCCAATTCATTAAATCGGGCTAATATGAATCAGGTGAATTGAGTTCTGCTTTTGGAAACTGGGTTAAGAAGGGGTGCACCGTTCCTGGAGGTACTGCAATACCAGGTCAATGCGTGGAGTGGACAGAGCAAGCTCTTTTTCCATCTCCCTGTTCTAAAAATCCATTTAATATATGGTCCCCAGATAGGGGACGTATCAGATATTAAACTGATAAGAACAGATACTACACTTGATCTTAGCCAAAAGGCCGAGAAGCGATAACCAGAATTGGTTTGGGCCTCGAGTGGCACCCTGGCCTATGCCGGACACATCTTAGGGAGAGAGAGCGAGAGGGAGACAAACCCACGCCTACACAAGACATTTTGTCACCCAAGCCAACCCTTGAAAAGGCTGCTTTGCAGAGCCAAAACAAGAAGAATGGTGCGTTTTGCAGCCGCCGCCCACTGCAATGAATCTGAATAACTCCTCCTTTAGGGCGCAAGCAACTCCCCTCCCCCTTGCAGTCTTTCCAATTCACGATACAAAAAGACGGACAGGACAGGTTGCCTGACTTTCCGTCACTGCCACCCTTTGCCATCCTTACCCGTAGAAAGCCCTTTCATCATCCCCAAACCCTAATCTTTTCCCTTTCCTTCCCAGCCCCCAAACCCTGCCCTCTGTACCTTTCTCACCACCCGCTTCCCTTCTCCTGTCATCCCCCTACCACCCGGGAAAAAAAGAGATTGCCCCCCTCCTTCCACTAGCCCACCCTCCCACCAAAGAACAACTTCTTCTGCGCAGCTTGTTTTCTAGGCAGCAGCGCTATTGTGATGTCATCGGGGGGCATTGTGACAAGCCGCCAGTGTTCCGTCTCTTCATGTTGTGCACAGTTCAAACGGAAAATACATCAACAGGCAGACTACAGAAAAGCTTACTATCAAAGGTTAGAGGGGGGCTTTCTCAGAGGGCTTTTTACAGTTTTTCTATTCCCAATTAGCCGTTTAAGTGTACTTATTGAAAGTAGTAATTCTTTCATAGGCCGCCCTTTCTTAGTATTTGACGTTCCTTATATTGCGGTATGAGGCTTCGCAGTAGGTTGCAAACATTCATCACCCATGACTGTCCCCAATTGAGCTCAGAAGCTCAATGTCTATCATGACCTCTCTTTTAGAATGTCCAAGAGCAAGCAAACTATTCCTCCAGGAGAGGGCGCCAACAGACTACTAAAGAGATCATCATTACTCAAAGAAAACCCCAAAAACCAATGCATGATAGGAATAAACAGGTAACTTTCTTTGGAGTGGAAGCGGAGAGATCGCACCAGATGCCAATTCTAGATGTTATCACACCTGTGGTCACTGCAGCAGCAGGTGAATCCACTTTGTCCAAAAGGGATCTATTCCATTCAATTGCAAATGATCTAGATAAGACAGAGAACTGCAGCACGGGGACATAGCCGAGTTGGTCAGGTTGAGTGGTGATGAGTTTGCTATTTGGATGAATAAAGAAAGTCAAAAGTGTGAAAGATAAAAAACAAAAGGAGGAAGTGTGAAAAGTGAATGGGCCAAATTGAGGTGCATATGAAGACGTATGCTTTCTTCCAATTCATTAAATCGGGCTAATATGAATCAGGTGAATTGAGTTCTGCTTTTGGAAACTGGGTTAAGAAGGGGTGCACCGTTCCTGGAGGTACTGCAATACCAGGTCAATGCGTGGAGTGGACAGAGCAAGCTCTTTTTCCATCTCCCTGTTCTAAAAATCCATTTAATATATGGTCCCCAGATAGGGGACGTATCAGATATTAAACTGATAAGAACAGATACTACACTTGATCTTAGCCAAAAGGCCGAGAAGCGATAACCAGAATTGGTTTGGGCCTCGAGTGGCACCCTGGCCTATGCCGGACACATCTTAGGGAGAGAGAGCGAGAGGGAGACAAACCCACGCCTACACAAGACATTTTGTCACCCAAGCCAACCCTTGAAAAGGCTGCTTTGCAGAGCCAAAACAAGAAGAATGGTGCGTTTTGCAGCCGCCGCCCACTGCAATGAATCTGAATAACTCCTCCTTTAGGGCGCAAGCAACTCCCCTCCCCCTTGCAGTCTTTCCAATTCACGATACAAAAAGACGGACAGGACAGGTTGCCTGACTTTCCGTCACTGCCACCCTTTGCCATCCTTACCCGTAGAAAGCCCTTTCATCATCCCCAAACCCTAATCTTTTCCCTTTCCTTCCCAGCCCCCAAACCCTGCCCTCTGTACCTTTCTCACCACCCGCTTCCCTTCTCCTGTCATCCCCCTACCACCCGGGAAAAAAAGAGATTGCCCCCTCCTTCCACTAGCCCACCCTCCCACCCAAAGAACAACTTCTTCTGCGCAGCTTGTTTTCTAGGCAGCAGCGCTATTGTGATGTCATCGGGGGGCATTGTGACAAGCCGCCAGTGTTCCGTCTCTTCATGTTGTGCACAGTTCAAACGGAAAATACATCAACAGGCAGACTACAGAAAAGCTTACTATCAAAGGTTAGAGGGGGGCTTTCTCAGAGGGCTTTTTACAGTTTTTCTATTCCCAATTAGCCGTTTAAGTGTACTTATTGAAAGTAGTAATTCTTTCATAGGCCGCCCTTTCTTAGTATTTGACGTTCCTTATATTGCGGTATGAGGCTTCGCAGTAGGTTGCAAACATTCATCACCCATGACTGTCCCCAATTGAGCTCAGAAGCTCAATGTCTATCATGACCTCTCTTTTAGAATGTCCAAGAGCAAGCAAACTATTCCTCCAGGAGAGGGCGCCAACAGACTACTAAAGAGATCATCATTACTCAAAGAAAACCCCAAAAACCAATGCATGATAGGAATAAACAGGTAACTTTCTTTGGAGTGGAAGCGGAGAGATCGCACCAGATGCCAATTCTAGATGTTATCACACCTGTGGTCACTGCAGCAGCAGGTGAATCCACTTTGTCCAAAAGGGATCTATTCCATTCAATTGCAAATGATCTAGATAAGACAGAGAACTGCAGCACGGGGACATAGCCGAGTTGGTCAGGTTGAGTGGTGATGAGTTTGCTATTTGGATGAATAAAGAAAGTCAAAAGTGTGAAAGATAAAAAACAAAAGGAGGAAGTGTGAAAAGTGAATGGGCCAAATTGAGGTGCATATGAAGACGTATGCTTTCTTCCAATTCATTAAATCGGGCTAATATGAATCAGGTGAATTGAGTTCTGCTTTTGGAAACTGGGTTAAGAAGGGGTGCACCGTTCCTGGAGGTACTGCAATACCAGGTCAATGCGTGGAGTGGACAGAGCAAGCTCTTTTTCCATCTCCCTGTTCTAAAAATCCATTTAATATATGGTCCCCAGATAGGGGACGTATCAGATATTAAACTGATAAGAACAGATACTACACTTGATCTTAGCCAAAAGGCCGAGAAGCGATAACCAGAATTGGTTTGGGCCTCGAGTGGCACCCTGGCCTATGCCGGACACATCTTAGGGAGAGAGAGCGAGAGGGAGACAAACCCACGCCTACACAAGACATTTTGTCACCCAAGCCAACCCTTGAAAAGGCTGCTTTGCAGAGCCAAAACAAGAAGAATGGTGCGTTTTGCAGCCGCCGCCCACTGCAATGAATCTGAATAACTCCTCCTTTAGGGCGCAAGCAACTCCCCTCCCCCTTGCAGTCTTTCCAATTCACGATACAAAAAGACGGACAGGACAGGTTGCCTGACTTTCCGTCACTGCCACCCTTTGCCATCCTTACCCGTAGAAAGCCCTTTCATCATCCCCAAACCCTAATCTTTTCCCTTTCCTTCCCAGCCCCCAAACCCTGCCCTCTGTACCTTTCTCACCACCCGCTTCCCTTCTCCTGTCATCCCCCTACCACCCGGGAAAAAAAGAGATTGCCCCCTCCTTCCACTAGCCCACCCTCCCACCCAAAGAACAACTTCTTCTGCGCAGCTTGTTTTCTAGGCAGCAGCGCTATTGTGATGTCATCGGGGGGCATTGTGACAAGCCGCCAGTGTTCCGTCTCTTCATGTTGTGCACAGTTCAAACGGAAAATACATCAACAGGCAGACTACAGAAAAGCTTACTATCAAAGGTTAGAGGGGGGCTTTCTCAGAGGGCTTTTTACAGTTTTTCTATTCCCAATTAGCCGTTTAAGTGTACTTATTGAAAGTAGTAATTCTTTCATAGGCCGCCCTTTCTTAGTATTTGACGTTCCTTATATTGCGGTATGAGGCTTCGCAGTAGGTTGCAAACATTCATCACCCATGACTGTCCCCAATTGAGCTCAGAAGCTCAATGTCTATCATGACCTCTCTTTTAGAATGTCCAAGAGCAAGCAAACTATTCCTCCAGGAGAGGGCGCCAACAGACTACTAAAGAGATCATCATTACTCAAAGAAAACCCCAAAAACCAATGCATGATAGGAATAAACAGGTAACTTTCTTTGGAGTGGAAGCGGAGAGATCGCACCAGATGCCAATTCTAGATGTTATCACACCTGTGGTCACTGCAGCAGCAGGTGAATCCACTTTGTCCAAAAGGGATCTATTCCATTCAATTGCAAATGATCTAGATAAGACAGAGAACTGCAGCACGGGGACATAGCCGAGTTGGTCAGGTTGAGTGGTGATGAGTTTGCTATTTGGATGAATAAAGAAAGTCAAAAGTGTGAAAGATAAAAAACAAAAGGAGGAAGTGTGAAAAGTGAATGGGCCAAATTGAGGTGCATATGAAGACGTATGCTTTCTTCCAATTCATTAAATCGGGCTAATATGAATCAGGTGAATTGAGTTCTGCTTTTGGAAACTGGGTTAAGAAGGGGTGCACCGTTCCTGGAGGTACTGCAATACCAGGTCAATGCGTGGAGTGGACAGAGCAAGCTCTTTTTCCATCTCCCTGTTCTAAAAATCCATTTAATATATGGTCCCCAGATAGGGGACGTATCAGATATTAAACTGATAAGAACAGATACTACACTTGATCTTAGCCAAAAGGCCGAGAAGCGATAACCAGAATTGGTTTGGGCCTCGAGTGGCACCCTGGCCTATGCCGGACACATCTTAGGGAGAGAGAGAGAGAGGGAGACAAACCCACGCCTACACAAGACATTTTGTCACCCAAGCCAACCCTTGAAAAGGCTGCTTTGCAGAGCCAAAACAAGAAGAATGGTGCGTTTTGCAGCCGCCGCCCACTGCAATGAATCTGAATAACTCCTCCTTTAGGGCGCAAGCAACTCCCCTCCCCCTTGCAGTCTTTCCAATTCACGATACAAAAAGACGGACAGGACAGGTTGCCTGACTTTCCGTCACTGCCACCCTTTGCCATCCTTACCCGTAGAAAGCCCTTTCATCATCCCCAAACCCTAATCTTTTCCCTTTCCTTCCCAGCCCCCAAACCCTGCCCTCTGTACCTTTCTCACCACCCGCTTCCCTTCTCCTGTCATCCCCCTACCACCCGGGAAAAAAAGAGATTGCCCCCTCCTTCCACTAGCCCACCCTCCCACCCAAAGAACAACTTCTTCTGCGCAGCTTGTTTTCTAGGCAGCAGCGCTATTGTGATGTCATCGGGGGGCATTGTGACAAGCCGCCAGTGTTCCGTCTCTTCATGTTGTGCACAGTTCAAACGGAAAATACATCAACAGGCAGACTACAGAAAAGCTTACTATCAAAGGTTAGAGGGGGGCTTTCTCAGAGGGCTTTTTACAGTTTTTCTATTCCCAATTAGCCGTTTAAGTGTACTTATTGAAAGTAGTAATTCTTTCATAGGCCGCCCTTTCTTAGTATTTGACGTTCCTTATATTGCGGTATGAGGCTTCGCAGTAGGTTGCAAACATTCATCACCCATGACTGTCCCCAATTGAGCTCAGAAGCTCAATGTCTATCATGACCTCTCTTTTAGAATGTCCAAGAGCAAGCAAACTATTCCTCCAGGAGAGGGCGCCAACAGACTACTAAAGAGATCATCATTACTCAAAGAAAACCCCAAAAACCAATGCATGATAGGAATAAACAGGTAACTTTCTTTGGAGTGGAAGCGGAGAGATCGCACCAGATGCCAATTCTAGATGTTATCACACCTGTGGTCACTGCAGCAGCAGGTGAATCCACTTTGTCCAAAAGGGATCTATTCCATTCAATTGCAAATGATCTAGATAAGACAGAGAACTGCAGCACGGGGACATAGCCGAGTTGGTCAGGTTGAGTGGTGATGAGTTTGCTATTTGGATGAATAAAGAAAGTCAAAAGTGTGAAAGATAAAAAACAAAAGGAGGAAGTGTGAAAAGTGAATGGGCCAAATTGAGGTGCATATGAAGACGTATGCTTTCTTCCAATTCATTAAATCGGGCTAATATGAATCAGGTGAATTGAGTTCTGCTTTTGGAAACTGGGTTAAGAAGGGGTGCACCGTTCCTGGAGGTACTGCAATACCAGGTCAATGCGTGGAGTGGACAGAGCAAGCTCTTTTTCCATCTCCCTGTTCTAAAAATCCATTTAATATATGGTCCCCAGATAGGGGACGTATCAGATATTAAACTGATAAGAACAGATACTACACTTGATCTTAGCCAAAAGGCCGAGAAGCGATAACCAGAATTGGTTTGGGCCTCGAGTGGCACCCTGGCCTATGCCGGACACATCTTAGGGAGAGAGAGCGAGAGGGAGACAAACCCACGCCTACACAAGACATTTTGTCACCCAAGCCAACCCTTGAAAAGGCTGCTTTGCAGAGCCAAAACAAGAAGAATGGTGCGTTTTGCAGCCGCCGCCCACTGCAATGAATCTGAATAACTCCTCCTTTAGGGCGCAAGCAACTCCCCTCCCCCTTGCAGTCTTTCCAATTCACGATACAAAAAGACGGACAGGACAGGTTGCCTGACTTTCCGTCACTGCCACCCTTTGCCATCCTTACCCGTAGAAAGCCCTTTCATCATCCCCAAACCCTAATCTTTTCCCTTTCCTTCCCAGCCCCCAAACCCTGCCCTCTGTACCTTTCTCACCACCCGCTTCCCTTCTCCTGTCATCCCCCTACCACCCGGGAAAAAAAGAGATTGCCCCCTCCTTCCACTAGCCCACCCTCCCACCCAAAGAACAACTTCTTCTGCGCAGCTTGTTTTCTAGGCAGCAGCGCTATTGTGATGTCATCGGGGGGCATTGTGACAAGCCGCCAGTGTTCCGTCTCTTCATGTTGTGCACAGTTCAAACGGAAAATACATCAACAGGCAGACTACAGAAAAGCTTACTATCAAAGGTTAGAGGGGGGCTTTCTCAGAGGGCTTTTTACAGTTTTTCTATTCCCAATTAGCCGTTTAAGTGTACTTATTGAAAGTAGTAATTCTTTCATAGGCCGCCCTTTCTTAGTATTTGACGTTCCTTATATTGCGGTATGAGGCTTCGCAGTAGGTTGCAAACATTCATCACCCATGACTGTCCCCAATTGAGCTCAGAAGCTCAATGTCTATCATGACCTCTCTTTTAGAATGTCCAAGAGCAAGCAAACTATTCCTCCAGGAGAGGGCGCCAACAGACTACTAAAGAGATCATCATTACTCAAAGAAAACCCCAAAAACCAATGCATGATAGGAATAAACAGGTAACTTTCTTTGGAGTGGAAGCGGAGAGATCGCACCAGATGCCAATTCTAGATGTTATCACACCTGTGGTCACTGCAGCAGCAGGTGAATCCACTTTGTCCAAAAGGGATCTATTCCATTCAATTGCAAATGATCTAGATAAGACAGAGAACTGCAGCACGGGGACATAGCCGAGTTGGTCAGGTTGAGTGGTGATGAGTTTGCTATTTGGATGAATAAAGAAAGTCAAAAGTGTGAAAGATAAAAAACAAAAGGAGGAAGTGTGAAAAGTGAATGGGCCAAATTGAGGTGCATATGAAGACGTATGCTTTCTTCC
Organism: Anomaloglossus baeobatrachus; assembly: GCF_048569485.1. Classification (NCBI taxonomy): domain Eukaryota; kingdom Metazoa; phylum Chordata; class Amphibia; order Anura; family Aromobatidae; genus Anomaloglossus; species Anomaloglossus baeobatrachus. The sequence goes on from NW_027444989.1 coordinate 128,648, forward strand.
AATTCATTAAATCGGGCTAATATGAATCAGGTGAATTGAGTTCTGCTTTTGGAAACTGGGTTAAGAAGGGGTGCACCGTTCCTGGAGGTACTGCAATACCAGGTCAATGCGTGGAGTGGACAGAGCAAGCTCTTTTTCCATCTCCCTGTTCTAAAAATCCATTTAATATATGGTCCCCAGATAGGGGACGTATCAGATATTAAACTGATAAGAACAGATACTACACTTGATCTTAGCCAAAAGGCCGAGAAGCGATAACCAGAATTGGTTTGGGCCTCGAGTGGCACCCTGGCCTATGCCGGACACATCTTAGGGAGAGAGAGCGAGAGGGAGACAAACCCACGCCTACACAAGACATTTTGTCACCCAAGCCAACCCTTGAAAAGGCTGCTTTGCAGAGCCAAAACAAGAAGAATGGTGCGTTTTGCAGCCGCCGCCCACTGCAATGAATCTGAATAACTCCTCCTTTAGGGCGCAAGCAACTCCCCTCCCCCTTGCAGTCTTTCCAATTCACGATACAAAAAGACGGACAGGACAGGTTGCCTGACTTTCCGTCACTGCCACCCTTTGCCATCCTTACCCGTAGAAAGCCCTTTCATCATCCCCAAACCCTAATCTTTTCCCTTTCCTTCCCAGCCCCCAAACCCTGCCCTCTGTACCTTTCTCACCACCCGCTTCCCTTCTCCTGTCATCCCCCTACCACCCGGGAAAAAAAGAGATTGCCCCCTCCTTCCACTAGCCCACCCTCCCACCCAAAGAACAACTTCTTCTGCGCAGCTTGTTTTCTAGGCAGCAGCGCTATTGTGATGTCATCGGGGGGCATTGTGACAAGCCGCCAGTGTTCCGTCTCTTCATGTTGTGCACAGTTCAAACGGAAAATACATCAACAGGCAGACTACAGAAAAGCTTACTATCAAAGGTTAGAGGGGGGCTTTCTCAGAGGGCTTTTTACAGTTTTTCTATTCCCAATTAGCCGTTTAAGTGTACTTATTGAAAGTAGTAATTCTTTCATAGGCCGCCCTTTCTTAGTATTTGACGTTCCTTATATTGCGGTATGAGGCTTCGCAGTAGGTTGCAAACATTCATCACCCATGACTGTCCCCAATTGAGCTCAGAAGCTCAATGTCTATCATGACCTCTCTTTTAGAATGTCCAAGAGCAAGCAAACTATTCCTCCAGGAGAGGGCGCCAACAGACTACTAAAGAGATCATCATTACTCAAAGAAAACCCCAAAAACCAATGCATGATAGGAATAAACAGGTAACTTTCTTTGGAGTGGAAGCGGAGAGATCGCACCAGATGCCAATTCTAGATGTTATCACACCTGTGGTCACTGCAGCAGCAGGTGAATCCACTTTGTCCAAAAGGGATCTATTCCATTCAATTGCAAATGATCTAGATAAGACAGAGAACTGCAGCACGGGGACATAGCCGAGTTGGTCAGGTTGAGTGGTGATGAGTTTGCTATTTGGATGAATAAAGAAAGTCAAAAGTGTGAAAGATAAAAAACAAAAGGAGGAAGTGTGAAAAGTGAATGGGCCAAATTGAGGTGCATATGAAGACGTATGCTTTCTTCCAATTCATTAAATCGGGCTAATATGAATCAGGTGAATTGAGTTCTGCTTTTGGAAACTGGGTTAAGAAGGGGTGCACCGTTCCTGGAGGTACTGCAATACCAGGTCAATGCGTGGAGTGGACAGAGCAAGCTCTTTTTCCATCTCCCTGTTCTAAAAATCCATTTAATATATGGTCCCCAGATAGGGGACGTATCAGATATTAAACTGATAAGAACAGATACTACACTTGATCTTAGCCAAAAGGCCGAGAAGCGATAACCAGAATTGGTTTGGGCCTCGAGTGGCACCCTGGCCTATGCCGGACACATCTTAGGGAGAGAGAGCGAGAGGGAGACAAACCCACGCCTACACAAGACATTTTGTCACCCAAGCCAACCCTTGAAAAGGCTGCTTTGCAGAGCCAAAACAAGAAGAATGGTGCGTTTTGCAGCCGCCGCCCACTGCAATGAATCTGAATAACTCCTCCTTTAGGGCGCAAGCAACTCCCCTCCCCCTTGCAGTCTTTCCAATTCACGATACAAAAAGACGGACAGGACAGGTTGCCTGACTTTCCGTCACTGCCACCCTTTGCCATCCTTACCCGTAGAAAGCCCTTTCATCATCCCCAAACCCTAATCTTTTCCCTTTCCTTCCCAGCCCCCAAACCCTGCCCTCTGTACCTTTCTCACCACCCGCTTCCCTTCTCCTGTCATCCCCCTACCACCCGGGAAAAAAAGAGATTGCCCCCTCCTTCCACTAGCCCACCCTCCCACCCAAAGAACAACTTCTTCTGCGCAGCTTGTTTTCTAGGCAGCAGCGCTATTGTGATGTCATCGGGGGGCATTGTGACAAGCCGCCAGTGTTCCGTCTCTTCATGTTGTGCACAGTTCAAACGGAAAATACATCAACAGGCAGACTACAGAAAAGCTTACTATCAAAGGTTAGAGGGGGGCTTTCTCAGAGGGCTTTTTACAGTTTTTCTATTCCCAATTAGCCGTTTAAGTGTACTTATTGAAAGTAGTAATTCTTTCATAGGCCGCCCTTTCTTAGTATTTGACGTTCCTTATATTGCGGTATGAGGCTTCGCAGTAGGTTGCAAACATTCATCACCCATGACTGTCCCCAATTGAGCTCAGAAGCTCAATGTCTATCATGACCTCTCTTTTAGAATGTCCAAGAGCAAGCAAACTATTCCTCCAGGAGAGGGCGCCAACAGACTACTAAAGAGATCATCATTACTCAAAGAAAACCCCAAAAACCAATGCATGATAGGAATAAACAGGTAACTTTCTTTGGAGTGGAAGCGGAGAGATCGCACCAGATGCCAATTCTAGATGTTATCACACCTGTGGTCACTGCAGCAGCAGGTGAATCCACTTTGTCCAAAAGGGATCTATTCCATTCAATTGCAAATGATCTAGATAAGACAGAGAACTGCAGCACGGGGACATAGCCGAGTTGGTCAGGTTGAGTGGTGATGAGTTTGCTATTTGGATGAATAAAGAAAGTCAAAAGTGTGAAAGATAAAAAACAAAAGGAGGAAGTGTGAAAAGTGAATGGGCCAAATTGAGGTGCATATGAAGACGTATGCTTTCTTCCAATTCATTAAATCGGGCTAATATGAATCAGGTGAATTGAGTTCTGCTTTTGGAAACTGGGTTAAGAAGGGGTGCACCGTTCCTGGAGGTACTGCAATACCAGGTCAATGCGTGGAGTGGACAGAGCAAGCTCTTTTTCCATCTCCCTGTTCTAAAAATCCATTTAATATATGGTCCCCAGATAGGGGACGTATCAGATATTAAACTGATAAGAACAGATACTACACTTGATCTTAGCCAAAAGGCCGAGAAGCGATAACCAGAATTGGTTTGGGCCTCGAGTGGCACCCTGGCCTATGCCGGACACATCTTAGGGAGAGAGAGCGAGAGGGAGACAAACCCACGCCTACACAAGACATTTTGTCACCCAAGCCAACCCTTGAAAAGGCTGCTTTGCAGAGCCAAAACAAGAAGAATGGTGCGTTTTGCAGCCGCCGCCCACTGCAATGAATCTGAATAACTCCTCCTTTAGGGCGCAAGCAACTCCCCTCCCCCTTGCAGTCTTTCCAATTCACGATACAAAAAGACGGACAGGACAGGTTGCCTGACTTTCCGTCACTGCCACCCTTTGCCATCCTTACCCGTAGAAAGCCCTTTCATCATCCCCAAACCCTAATCTTTTCCCTTTCCTTCCCAGCCCCCAAACCCTGCCCTCTGTACCTTTCTCACCACCCGCTTCCCTTCTCCTGTCATCCCCCTACCACCCGGGAAAAAAAGAGATTGCCCCCTCCTTCCACTAGCCCACCCTCCCACCCAAAGAACAACTTCTTCTGCGCAGCTTGTTTTCTAGGCAGCAGCGCTATTGTGATGTCATCGGGGGGCATTGTGACAAGCCGCCAGTGTTCCGTCTCTTCATGTTGTGCACAGTTCAAACGGAAAATACATCAACAGGCAGACTACAGAAAAGCTTACTATCAAAGGTTAGAGGGGGGCTTTCTCAGAGGGCTTTTTACAGTTTTTCTATTCCCAATTAGCCGTTTAAGTGTACTTATTGAAAGTAGTAATTCTTTCATAGGCCGCCCTTTCTTAGTATTTGACGTTCCTTATATTGCGGTATGAGGCTTCGCAGTAGGTTGCAAACATTCATCACCCATGACTGTCCCCAATTGAGCTCAGAAGCTCAATGTCTATCATGACCTCTCTTTTAGAATGTCCAAGAGCAAGCAAACTATTCCTCCAGGAGAGGGCGCCAACAGACTACTAAAGAGATCATCATTACTCAAAGAAAACCCCAAAAACCAATGCATGATAGGAATAAACAGGTAACTTTCTTTGGAGTGGAAGCGGAGAGATCGCACCAGATGCCAATTCTAGATGTTATCACACCTGTGGTCACTGCAGCAGCAGGTGAATCCACTTTGTCCAAAAGGGATCTATTCCATTCAATTGCAAATGATCTAGATAAGACAGAGAACTGCAGCACGGGGACATAGCCGAGTTGGTCAGGTTGAGTGGTGATGAGTTTGCTATTTGGATGAATAAAGAAAGTCAAAAGTGTGAAAGATAAAAAACAAAAGGAGGAAGTGTGAAAAGTGAATGGGCCAAATTGAGGTGCATATGAAGACGTATGCTTTCTTCCAATTCATTAAATCGGGCTAATATGAATCAGGTGAATTGAGTTCTGCTTTTGGAAACTGGGTTAAGAAGGGGTGCACCGTTCCTGGAGGTACTGCAATACCAGGTCAATGCGTGGAGTGGACAGAGCAAGCTCTTTTTCCATCTCCCTGTTCTAAAAATCCATTTAATATATGGTCCCCAGATAGGGGACGTATCAGATATTAAACTGATAAGAACAGATACTACACTTGATCTTAGCCAAAAGGCCGAGAAGCGATAACCAGAATTGGTTTGGGCCTCGAGTGGCACCCTGGCCTATGCCGGACACATCTTAGGGAGAGAGAGCGAGAGGGAGACAAACCCACGCCTACACAAGACATTTTGTCACCCAAGCCAACCCTTGAAAAGGCTGCTTTGCAGAGCCAAAACAAGAAGAATGGTGCGTTTTGCAGCCGCCGCCCACTGCAATGAATCTGAATAACTCCTCCTTTAGGGCGCAAGCAACTCCCCTCCCCCTTGCAGTCTTTCCAATTCACGATACAAAAAGACGGACAGGACAGGTTGCCTGACTTTCCGTCACTGCCACCCTTTGCCATCCTTACCCGTAGAAAGCCCTTTCATCATCCCCAAACCCTAATCTTTTCCCTTTCCTTCCCAGCCCCCAAACCCTGCCCTCTGTACCTTTCTCACCACCCGCTTCCCTTCTCCTGTCATCCCCCTACCACCCGGGAAAAAAAGAGATTGCCCCCTCCTTCCACTAGCCCACCCTCCCACCCAAAGAACAACTTCTTCTGCGCAGCTTGTTTTCTAGGCAGCAGCGCTATTGTGATGTCATCGGGGGGCATTGTGACAAGCCGCCAGTGTTCCGTCTCTTCATGTTGTGCACAGTTCAAACGGAAAATACATCAACAGGCAGACTACAGAAAAGCTTACTATCAAAGGTTAGAGGGGGGCTTTCTCAGAGGGCTTTTTACAGTTTTTCTATTCCCAATTAGCCGTTTAAGTGTACTTATTGAAAGTAGTAATTCTTTCATAGGCCGCCCTTTCTTAGTATTTGACGTTCCTTATATTGCGGTATGAGGCTTCGCAGTAGGTTGCAAACATTCATCACCCATGACTGTCCCCAATTGAGCTCAGAAGCTCAATGTCTATCATGACCTCTCTTTTAGAATGTCCAAGAGCAAGCAAACTATTCCTCCAGGAGAGGGCGCCAACAGACTACTAAAGAGATCATCATTACTCAAAGAAAACCCCAAAAACCAATGCATGATAGGAATAAACAGGTAACTTTCTTTGGAGTGGAAGCGGAGAGATCGCACCAGATGCCAATTCTAGATGTTATCACACCTGTGGTCACTGCAGCAGCAGGTGAATCCACTTTGTCCAAAAGGGATCTATTCCATTCAATTGCAAATGATCTAGATAAGACAGAGAACTGCAGCACGGGGACATAGCCGAGTTGGTCAGGTTGAGTGGTGATGAGTTTGCTATTTGGATGAATAAAGAAAGTCAAAAGTGTGAAAGATAAAAAACAAAAGGAGGAAGTGTGAAAAGTGAATGGGCCAAATTGAGGTGCATATGAAGACGTATGCTTTCTTCCAATTCATTAAATCGGGCTAATATGAATCAGGTGAATTGAGTTCTGCTTTTGGAAACTGGGTTAAGAAGGGGTGCACCGTTCCTGGAGGTACTGCAATACCAGGTCAATGCGTGGAGTGGACAGAGCAAGCTCTTTTTCCATCTCCCTGTTCTAAAAATCCATTTAATATATGGTCCCCAGATAGGGGACGTATCAGATATTAAACTGATAAGAACAGATACTACACTTGATCTTAGCCAAAAGGCCGAGAAGCGATAACCAGAATTGGTTTGGGCCTCGAGTGGCACCCTGGCCTATGCCGGACACATCTTAGGGAGAGAGAGCGAGAGGGAGACAAACCCACGCCTACACAAGACATTTTGTCACCCAAGCCAACCCTTGAAAAGGCTGCTTTGCAGAGCCAAAACAAGAAGAATGGTGCGTTTTGCAGCCGCCGCCCACTGCAATGAATCTGAATAACTCCTCCTTTAGGGCGCAAGCAACTCCCCTCCCCCTTGCAGTCTTTCCAATTCACGATACAAAAAGACGGACAGGACAGGTTGCCTGACTTTCCGTCACTGCCACCCTTTGCCATCCTTACCCGTAGAAAGCCCTTTCATCATCCCCAAACCCTAATCTTTTCCCTTTCCTTCCCAGCCCCCAAACCCTGCCCTCTGTACCTTTCTCACCACCCGCTTCCCTTCTCCTGTCATCCCCCTACCACCCGGGAAAAAAAGAGATTGCCCCCTCCTTCCACTAGCCCACCCTCCCACCCAAAGAACAACTTCTTCTGCGCAGCTTGTTTTCTAGGCAGCAGCGCTATTGTGATGTCATCGGGGGGCATTGTGACAAGCCGCCAGTGTTCCGTCTCTTCATGTTGTGCACAGTTCAAACGGAAAATACATCAACAGGCAGACTACAGAAAAGCTTACTATCAAAGGTTAGAGGGGGGCTTTCTCAGAGGGCTTTTTACAGTTTTTCTATTCCCAATTAGCCGTTTAAGTGTACTTATTGAAAGTAGTAATTCTTTCATAGGCCGCCCTTTCTTAGTATTTGACGTTCCTTATATTGCGGTATGAGGCTTCGCAGTAGGTTGCAAACATTCATCACCCATGACTGTCCCCAATTGAGCTCAGAAGCTCAATGTCTATCATGACCTCTCTTTTAGAATGTCCAAGAGCAAGCAAACTATTCCTCCAGGAGAGGGCGCCAACAGACTACTAAAGAGATCATCATTACTCAAAGAAAACCCCAAAAACCAATGCATGATAGGAATAAACAGGTAACTTTCTTTGGAGTGGAAGCGGAGAGATCGCACCAGATGCCAATTCTAGATGTTATCACACCTGTGGTCACTGCAGCAGCAGGTGAATCCACTTTGTCCAAAAGGGATCTATTCCATTCAATTGCAAATGATCTAGATAAGACAGAGAACTGCAGCACGGGGACATAGCCGAGTTGGTCAGGTTGAGTGGTGATGAGTTTGCTATTTGGATGAATAAAGAAAGTCAAAAGTGTGAAAGATAAAAAACAAAAGGAGGAAGTGTGAAAAGTGAATGGGCCAAATTGAGGTGCATATGAAGACGTATGCTTTCTTCCAATTCATTAAATCGGGCTAATATGAATCAGGTGAATTGAGTTCTGCTTTTGGAAACTGGGTTAAGAAGGGGTGCACCGTTCCTGGAGGTACTGCAATACCAGGTCAATGCGTGGAGTGGACAGAGCAAGCTCTTTTTCCATCTCCCTGTTCTAAAAATCCATTTAATATATGGTCCCCAGATAGGGGACGTATCAGATATTAAACTGATAAGAACAGATACTACACTTGATCTTAGCCAAAAGGCCGAGAAGCGATAACCAGAATTGGTTTGGGCCTCGAGTGGCACCCTGGCCTATGCCGGACACATCTTAGGGAGAGAGAGCGAGAGGGAGACAAACCCACGCCTACACAAGACATTTTGTCACCCAAGCCAACCCTTGAAAAGGCTGCTTTGCAGAGCCAAAACAAGAAGAATGGTGCGTTTTGCAGCCGCCGCCCACTGCAATGAATCTGAATAACTCCTCCTTTAGGGCGCAAGCAACTCCCCTCCCCCTTGCAGTCTTTCCAATTCACGATACAAAAAGACGGACAGGACAGGTTGCCTGACTTTCCGTCACTGCCACCCTTTGCCATCCTTACCCGTAGAAAGCCCTTTCATCATCCCCAAACCCTAATCTTTTCCCTTTCCTTCCCAGCCCCCAAACCCTGCCCTCTGTACCTTTCTCACCACCCGCTTCCCTTCTCCTGTCATCCCCCTACCACCCGGGAAAAAAAGAGATTGCCCCCTCCTTCCACTAGCCCACCCTCCCACCCAAAGAACAACTTCTTCTGCGCAGCTTGTTTTCTAGGCAGCAGCGCTATTGTGATGTCATCGGGGGGCATTGTGACAAGCCGCCAGTGTTCCGTCTCTTCATGTTGTGCACAGTTCAAACGGAAAATACATCAACAGGCAGACTACAGAAAAGCTTACTATCAAAGGTTAGAGGGGGGCTTTCTCAGAGGGCTTTTTACAGTTTTTCTATTCCCAATTAGCCGTTTAAGTGTACTTATTGAAAGTAGTAATTCTTTCATAGGCCGCCCTTTCTTAGTATTTGACGTTCCTTATATTGCGGTATGAGGCTTCGCAGTAGGTTGCAAACATTCATCACCCATGACTGTCCCCAATTGAGCTCAGAAGCTCAATGTCTATCATGACCTCTCTTTTAGAATGTCCAAGAGCAAGCAAACTATTCCTCCAGGAGAGGGCGCCAACAGACTACTAAAGAGATCATCATTACTCAAAGAAAACCCCAAAAACCAATGCATGATAGGAATAAACAGGTAACTTTCTTTGGAGTGGAAGCGGAGAGATCGCACCAGATGCCAATTCTAGATGTTATCACACCTGTGGTCACTGCAGCAGCAGGTGAATCCACTTTGTCCAAAAGGGATCTATTCCATTCAATTGCAAATGATCTAGATAAGACAGAGAACTGCAGCACGGGGACATAGCCGAGTTGGTCAGGTTGAGTGGTGATGAGTTTGCTATTTGGATGAATAAAGAAAGTCAAAAGTGTGAAAGATAAAAAACAAAAGGAGGAAGTGTGAAAAGTGAATGGGCCAAATTGAGGTGCATATGAAGACGTATGCTTTCTTCCAATTCATTAAATCGGGCTAATATGAATCAGGTGAATTGAGTTCTGCTTTTGGAAACTGGGTTAAGAAGGGGTGCACCGTTCCTGGAGGTACTGCAATACCAGGTCAATGCGTGGAGTGGACAGAGCAAGCTCTTTTTCCATCTCCCTGTTCTAAAAATCCATTTAATATATGGTCCCCAGATAGGGGACGTATCAGATATTAAACTGATAAGAACAGATTTTGATTTAATGAAGCTTTCCAAAGCACCGCAAAAAATGCATGACCGAAGTCACACCAAAAACAGTGCAAAGGCTAGGATTCGTGTGGACCCCTCCGTGAGGAGAGGGTCCCCAAAAATCAACCCCGTCCCTCCGAGCCAGAAGGCCACAGCAAGGGTCAGGGATCTTCGGTGCTCCCCCAAGCCGAAGCCTGGTTGAGCCTTGTCGTTGCTCCCAGCGTCCACCCAGGCATCTTACCCAAGTGGAGTAGAGAGCTACTAGTTGTTGGTTTCGCAGCCGAAACTGCCCGGACCGTCAACCGGTGTTGGTTTCTCAGCCCAAGGCTAACCGGACCTCCAACCGGGTGTTGGTTTCTCAGCCGAAGCTGACCCGGACCTCCAACCGGGTGTTGGTTTCTCAGCCGAAGCTGACCCAGACCTCCAACCGGGTGTTGGTTTCTCAGCCGAAGCTGACCCGGACCTCCAACCGGGTGTTGGTTTCTCAGCCCAAAGCTGAACGGACCTCCGACCATGATTATAAAAATTTTCCTTCCTAGCCAGAAGGCCGGGATAGAGCAATATGCTCAGAAAGTATGAAAGGGCAAGGTACGGTGTGCTACAGAGCCCAAGGCTCACCGGGGTCCCAAGCCAGCAAGCTCAGACTCACTCCAGGGTCGTCAGTCCTGGGGCACATTGCACCATAGCCCCCACACTTACTCAGTCTAATAGCCTCAATCCTGGTAGGGCCATGTTTTCCTCTAGATGAATATACTATACATTAAGAGTACTAGCAAGCGCAACCTTCCAGTGTGCATTGCATCTGCCGAGCCTCACAGATACTACACTTGATCTTAGCCAAAAGGCCGAGAAGCGATAACCAGAATTGGTTTGGGCCTCGAGTGGCACCCTGGCCTATGCCGGACACATCTTAGGGAGAGAGAGCGAGAGGGAGACAAACCCACGCCTACACAAGACATTTTGTCACCCAAGCCAACCCTTGAAAAGGCTGCTTTGCAGAGCCAAAACAAGAAGAATGGTGCGTTTTGCAGCCGCCGCCCACTGCAATGAATCTGAATAACTCCTCCTTTAGGGCGCAAGCAACTCCCCTCCCCCTTGCAGTCTTTCCAATTCACGATACAAAAAGACGGACAGGACAGGTTGCCTGACTTTCCGTCACTGCCACCCTTTGCCATCCTTACCCGTAGAAAGCCCTTTCATCATCCCCAAACCCTAATCTTTTCCCTTTCCTTCCCAGCCCCCAAACCCTGCCCTCTGTACCTTTCTCACCACCCGCTTCCCTTCTCCTGTCATCCCCCTACCACCCGGGAAAAAAAGAGATTGCCCCCTCCTTCCACTAGCCCACCCTCCCACCCAAAGAACAACTTCTTCTGCGCAGCTTGTTTTCTAGGCAGCAGCGCTATTGTGATGTCATCGGGGGGCATTGTGACAAGCCGCCAGTGTTCCGTCTCTTCATGTTGTGCACAGTTCAAACGGAAAATACATCAACAGGCAGACTACAGAAAAGCTTACTATCAAAGGTTAGAGGGGGGCTTTCTCAGAGGGCTTTTTACAGTTTTTCTATTCCCAATTAGCCGTTTAAGTGTACTTATTGAAAGTAGTAATTCTTTCATAGGCCGCCCTTTCTTAGTATTTGACGTTCCTTATATTGCGGTATGAGGCTTCGCAGTAGGTTGCAAACATTCATCACCCATGACTGTCCCCAATTGAGCTCAGAAGCTCAATGTCTATCATGACCTCTCTTTTAGAATGTCCAAGAGCAAGCAAACTATTCCTCCAGGAGAGGGCGCCAACAGACTACTAAAGAGATCATCATTACTCAAAGAAAACCCCAAAAACCAATGCATGATAGGAATAAACAGGTAACTTTCTTTGGAGTGGAAGCGGAGAGATCGCACCAGATGCCAATTCTAGATGTTATCACACCTGTGGTCACTGCAGCAGCAGGTGAATCCACTTTGTCCAAAAGGGATCTATTCCATTCAATTGCAAATGATCTAGATAAGACAGAGAACTGCAGCACGGGGACATAGCCGAGTTGGTCAGGTTGAGTGGTGATGAGTTTGCTATTTGGATGAATAAAGAAAGTCAAAAGTGTGAAAGATAAAAAACAAAAGGAGGAAGTGTGAAAAGTGAATGGGCCAAATTGAGGTGCATATGAAGACGTATGCTTTCTTCCAATTCATTAAATCGGGCTAATATGAATCAGGTGAATTGAGTTCTGCTTTTGGAAACTGGGTTAAGAAGGGGTGCACCGTTCCTGGAGGTACTGCAATACCAGGTCAATGCGTGGAGTGGACAGAGCAAGCTCTTTTTCCATCTCCCTGTTCTAAAAATCCATTTAATATATGGTCCCCAGATAGGGGACGTATCAGATATTAAACTGATAAGAACAGATACTACACTTGATCTTAGCCAAAAGGCCGAGAAGCGATAACCAGAATTGGTTTGGGCCTCGAGTGGCACCCTGGCCTATGCCGGACACATCTTAGGGAGAGAGAGCGAGAGGGAGACAAACCCACGCCTACACAAGACATTTTGTCACCCAAGCCAACCCTTGAAAAGGCTGCTTTGCAGAGCCAAAACAAGAAGAATGGTGCGTTTTGCAGCCGCCGCCCACTGCAATGAATCTGAATAACTCCTCCTTTAGGGCGCAAGCAACTCCCCTCCCCCTTGCAGTCTTTCCAATTCACGATACAAAAAGACGGACAGGACAGGTTGCCTGACTTTCCGTCACTGCCACCCTTTGCCATCCTTACCCGTAGAAAGCCCTTTCATCATCCCCAAACCCTAATCTTTTCCCTTTCCTTCCCAGCCCCCAAACCCTGCCCTCTGTACCTTTCTCACCACCCGCTTCCCTTCTCCTGTCATCCCCCTACCACCCGGGAAAAAAAGAGATTGCCCCCTCCTTCCACTAGCCCACCCTCCCACCCAAAGAACAACTTCTTCTGCGCAGCTTGTTTTCTAGGCAGCAGCGCTATTGTGATGTCATCGGGGGGCATTGTGACAAGCCGCCAGTGTTCCGTCTCTTCATGTTGTGCACAGTTCAAACGGAAAATACATCAACAGGCAGACTACAGAAAAGCTTACTATCAAAGGTTAGAGGGGGGCTTTCTCAGAGGGCTTTTTACAGTTTTTCTATTCCCAATTAGCCGTTTAAGTGTACTTATTGAAAGTAGTAATTCTTTCATAGGCCGCCCTTTCTTAGTATTTGACGTTCCTTATATTGCGGTATGAGGCTTCGCAGTAGGTTGCAAACATTCATCACCCATGACTGTCCCCAATTGAGCTCAGAAGCTCAATGTCTATCATGACCTCTCTTTTAGAATGTCCAAGAGCAAGCAAACTATTCCTCCAGGAGAGGGCGCCAACAGACTACTAAAGAGATCATCATTACTCAAAGAAAACCCCAAAAACCAATGCATGATAGGAATAAACAGGTAACTTTCTTTGGAGTGGAAGCGGAGAGATCGCACCAGATGCCAATTCTAGATGTTATCACACCTGTGGTCACTGCAGCAGCAGGTGAATCCACTTTGTCCAAAAGGGATCTATTCCATTCAATTGCAAATGATCTAGATAAGACAGAGAACTGCAGCACGGGGACATAGCCGAGTTGGTCAGGTTGAGTGGTGATGAGTTTGCTATTTGGATGAATAAAGAAAGTCAAAAGTGTGAAAGATAAAAAACAAAAGGAGGAAGTGTGAAAAGTGAATGGGCCAAATTGAGGTGCATATGAAGACGTATGCTTTCTTCCAATTCATTAAATCGGGCTAATATGAATCAGGTGAATTGAGTTCTGCTTTTGGAAACTGGGTTAAGAAGGGGTGCACCGTTCCTGGAGGTACTGCAATACCAGGTCAATGCGTGGAGTGGACAGAGCAAGCTCTTTTTCCATCTCCCTGTTCTAAAAATCCATTTAATATATGGTCCCCAGATAGGGGACGTATCAGATATTAAACTGATAAGAACAGATACTACACTTGATCTTAGCCAAAAGGCCGAGAAGCGATAACCAGAATTGGTTTGGGCCTCGAGTGGCACCCTGGCCTATGCCGGACACATCTTAGGGAGAGAGAGCGAGAGGGAGACAAACCCACGCCTACACAAGACATTTTGTCACCCAAGCCAACCCTTGAAAAGGCTGCTTTGCAGAGCCAAAACAAGAAGAATGGTGCGTTTTGCAGCCGCCGCCCACTGCAATGAATCTGAATAACTCCTCCTTTAGGGCGCAAGCAACTCCCCTCCCCCTTGCAGTCTTTCCAATTCACGATACAAAAAGACGGACAGGACAGGTTGCCTGACTTTCCGTCACTGCCACCCTTTGCCATCCTTACCCGTAGAAAGCCCTTTCATCATCCCCAAACCCTAATCTTTTCCCTTTCCTTCCCAGCCCCCAAACCCTGCCCTCTGTACCTTTCTCACCACCCGCTTCCCTTCTCCTGTCATCCCCCTACCACCCGGGAAAAAAAGAGATTGCCCCCTCCTTCCACTAGCCCACCCTCCCACCCAAAGAACAACTTCTTCTGCGCAGCTTGTTTTCTAGGCAGCAGCGCTATTGTGATGTCATCGGGGGGCATTGTGACAAGCCGCCAGTGTTCCGTCTCTTCATGTTGTGCACAGTTCAAACGGAAAATACATCAACAGGCAGACTACAGAAAAGCTTACTATCAAAGGTTAGAGGGGGGCTTTCTCAGAGGGCTTTTTACAGTTTTTCTATTCCCAATTAGCCGTTTAAGTGTACTTATTGAAAGTAGTAATTCTTTCATAGGCCGCCCTTTCTTAGTATTTGACGTTCCTTATATTGCGGTATGAGGCTTCGCAGTAGGTTGCAAACATTCATCACCCATGACTGTCCCCAATTGAGCTCAGAAGCTCAATGTCTATCATGACCTCTCTTTTAGAATGTCCAAGAGCAAGCAAACTATTCCTCCAGGAGAGGGCGCCAACAGACTACTAAAGAGATCATCATTACTCAAAGAAAACCCCAAAAACCAATGCATGATAGGAATAAACAGGTAACTTTCTTTGGAGTGGAAGCGGAGAGATCGCACCAGATGCCAATTCTAGATGTTATCACACCTGTGGTCACTGCAGCAGCAGGTGAATCCACTTTGTCCAAAAGGGATCTATTCCATTCAATTGCAAATGATCTAGATAAGACAGAGAACTGCAGCACGGGGACATAGCCGAGTTGGTCAGGTTGAGTGGTGATGAGTTTGCTATTTGGATGAATAAAGAAAGTCAAAAGTGTGAAAGATAAAAAACAAAAGGAGGAAGTGTGAAAAGTGAATGGGCCAAATTGAGGTGCATATGAAGACGTATGCTTTCTTCCAATTCATTAAATCGGGCTAATATGAATCAGGTGAATTGAGTTCTGCTTTTGGAAACTGGGTTAAGAAGGGGTGCACCGTTCCTGGAGGTACTGCAATACCAGGTCAATGCGTGGAGTGGACAGAGCAAGCTCTTTTTCCATCTCCCTGTTCTAAAAATCCATTTAATATATGGTCCCCAGATAGGGGACGTATCAGATATTAAACTGATAAGAACAGATACTACACTTGATCTTAGCCAAAAGGCCGAGAAGCGATAACCAGAATTGGTTTGGGCCTCGAGTGGCACCCTGGCCTATGCCGGACACATCTTAGGGAGAGAGAGCGAGAGGGAGACAAACCCACGCCTACACAAGACATTTTGTCACCCAAGCCAACCCTTGAAAAGGCTGCTTTGCAGAGCCAAAACAAGAAGAATGGTGCGTTTTGCAGCCGCCGCCCACTGCAATGAATCTGAATAACTCCTCCTTTAGGGCGCAAGCAACTCCCCTCCCCCTTGCAGTCTTTCCAATTCACGATACAAAAAGACGGACAGGACAGGTTGCCTGACTTTCCGTCACTGCCACCCTTTGCCATCCTTACCCGTAGAAAGCCCTTTCATCATCCCCAAACCCTAATCTTTTCCCTTTCCTTCCCAGCCCCCAAACCCTGCCCTCTGTACCTTTCTCACCACCCGCTTCCCTTCTCCTGTCATCCCCCTACCACCCGGGAAAAAAAGAGATTGCCCCCTCCTTCCACTAGCCCACCCTCCCACCCAAAGAACAACTTCTTCTGCGCAGCTTGTTTTCTAGGCAGCAGCGCTATTGTGATGTCATCGGGGGGCATTGTGACAAGCCGCCAGTGTTCCGTCTCTTCATGTTGTGCACAGTTCAAACGGAAAATACATCAACAGGCAGACTACAGAAAAGCTTACTATCAAAGGTTAGAGGGGGGCTTTCTCAGAGGGCTTTTTACAGTTTTTCTATTCCCAATTAGCCGTTTAAGTGTACTTATTGAAAGTAGTAATTCTTTCATAGGCCGCCCTTTCTTAGTATTTGACGTTCCTTATATTGCGGTATGAGGCTTCGCAGTAGGTTGCAAACATTCATCACCCATGACTGTCCCCAATTGAGCTCAGAAGCTCAATGTCTATCATGACCTCTCTTTTAGAATGTCCAAGAGCAAGCAAACTATTCCTCCAGGAGAGGGCGCCAACAGACTACTAAAGAGATCATCATTACTCAAAGAAAACCCCAAAAACCAATGCATGATAGGAATAAACAGGTAACTTTCTTTGGAGTGGAAGCGGAGAGATCGCACCAGATGCCAATTCTAGATGTTATCACACCTGTGGTCACTGCAGCAGCAGGTGAATCCACTTTGTCCAAAAGGGATCTATTCCATTCAATTGCAAATGATCTAGATAAGACAGAGAACTGCAGCACGGGGACATAGCCGAGTTGGTCAGGTTGAGTGGTGATGAGTTTGCTATTTGGATGAATAAAGAAAGTCAAAAGTGTGAAAGATAAAAAACAAAAGGAGGAAGTGTGAAAAGTGAATGGGCCAAATTGAGGTGCATATGAAGACGTATGCTTTCTTCCAATTCATTAAATCGGGCTAATATGAATCAGGTGAATTGAGTTCTGCTTTTGGAAACTGGGTTAAGAAGGGGTGCACCGTTCCTGGAGGTACTGCAATACCAGGTCAATGCGTGGAGTGGACAGAGCAAGCTCTTTTTCCATCTCCCTGTTCTAAAAATCCATTTAATATATGGTCCCCAGATAGGGGACGTATCAGATATTAAACTGATAAGAACAGATACTACACTTGATCTTAGCCAAAAGGCCGAGAAGCGATAACCAGAATTGGTTTGGGCCTCGAGTGGCACCCTGGCCTATGCCGGACACATCTTAGGGAGAGAGAGCGAGAGGGAGACAAACCCACGCCTACACAAGACATTTTGTCACCCAAGCCAACCCTTGAAAAGGCTGCTTTGCAGAGCCAAAACAAGAAGAATGGTGCGTTTTGCAGCCGCCGCCCACTGCAATGAATCTGAATAACTCCTCCTTTAGGGCGCAAGCAACTCCCCTCCCCCTTGCAGTCTTTCCAATTCACGATACAAAAAGACGGACAGGACAGGTTGCCTGACTTTCCGTCACTGCCACCCTTTGCCATCCTTACCCGTAGAAAGCCCTTTCATCATCCCCAAACCCTAATCTTTTCCCTTTCCTTCCCAGCCCCCAAACCCTGCCCTCTGTACCTTTCTCACCACCCGCTTCCCTTCTCCTGTCATCCCCCTACCACCCGGGAAAAAAAGAGATTGCCCCCTCCTTCCACTAGCCCACCCTCCCACCCAAAGAACAACTTCTTCTGCGCAGCTTGTTTTCTAGGCAGCAGCGCTATTGTGATGTCATCGGGGGGCATTGTGACAAGCCGCCAGTGTTCCGTCTCTTCATGTTGTGCACAGTTCAAACGGAAAATACATCAACAGGCAGACTACAGAAAAGCTTACTATCAAAGGTTAGAGGGGGGCTTTCTCAGAGGGCTTTTTACAGTTTTTCTATTCCCAATTAGCCGTTTAAGTGTACTTATTGAAAGTAGTAATTCTTTCATAGGCCGCCCTTTCTTAGTATTTGACGTTCCTTATATTGCGGTATGAGGCTTCGCAGTAGGTTGCAAACATTCATCACCCATGACTGTCCCCAATTGAGCTCAGAAGCTCAATGTCTATCATGACCTCTCTTTTAGAATGTCCAAGAGCAAGCAAACTATTCCTCCAGGAGAGGGCGCCAACAGACTACTAAAGAGATCATCATTACTCAAAGAAAACCCCAAAAACCAATGCATGATAGGAATAAACAGGTAACTTTCTTTGGAGTGGAAGCGGAGAGATCGCACCAGATGCCAATTCTAGATGTTATCACACCTGTGGTCACTGCAGCAGCAGGTGAATCCACTTTGTCCAAAAGGGATCTATTCCATTCAATTGCAAATGATCTAGATAAGACAGAGAACTGCAGCACGGGGACATAGCCGAGTTGGTCAGGTTGAGTGGTGATGAGTTTGCTATTTGGATGAATAAAGAAAGTCAAAAGTGTGAAAGATAAAAAACAAAAGGAGGAAGTGTGAAAAGTGAATGGGCCAAATTGAGGTGCATATGAAGACGTATGCTTTCTTCCAATTCATTAAATCGGGCTAATATGAATCAGGTGAATTGAGTTCTGCTTTTGGAAACTGGGTTAAGAAGGGGTGCACCGTTCCTGGAGGTACTGCAATACCAGGTCAATGCGTGGAGTGGACAGAGCAAGCTCTTTTTCCATCTCCCTGTTCTAAAAATCCATTTAATATATGGTCCCCAGATAGGGGACATATCAGATATTAAACTGATAAGAACAGATACTACACTTGATCTTAGCCAAAAGGCCGAGAAGCGATAACCAGAATTGGTTTGGGCCTCGAGTGGCACCCTGGCCTATGCCGGACACATCTTAGGGAGAGAGAGCGAGAGGGAGACAAACCCACGCCTACACAAGACATTTTGTCACCCAAGCCAACCCTTGAAAAGGCTGCTTTGCAGAGCCAAAACAAGAAGAATGGTGCGTTTTGCAGCCGCCGCCCACTGCAATGAATCTGAATAACTCCTCCTTTAGGGCGCAAGCAACTCCCCTCCCCCTTGCAGTCTTTCCAATTCACGATACAAAAAGACGGACAGGACAGGTTGCCTGACTTTCCGTCACTGCCACCCTTTGCCATCCTTACCCGTAGAAAGCCCTTTCATCATCCCCAAACCCTAATCTTTTCCCTTTCCTTCCCAGCCCCCAAACCCTGCCCTCTGTACCTTTCTCACCACCCGCTTCCCTTCTCCTGTCATCCCCCTACCACCCGGGAAAAAAAGAGATTGCCCCCTCCTTCCACTAGCCCACCCTCCCACCCAAAGAACAACTTCTTCTGCGCAGCTTGTTTTCTAGGCAGCAGCGCTATTGTGATGTCATCGGGGGGCATTGTGACAAGCCGCCAGTGTTCCGTCTCTTCATGTTGTGCACAGTTCAAACGGAAAATACATCAACAGGCAGACTACAGAAAAGCTTACTATCAAAGGTTAGAGGGGGGCTTTCTCAGAGGGCTTTTTACAGTTTTTCTATTCCCAATTAGCCGTTTAAGTGTACTTATTGAAAGTAGTAATTCTTTCATAGGCCGCCCTTTCTTAGTATTTGACGTTCCTTATATTGCGGTATGAGGCTTCGCAGTAGGTTGCAAACATTCATCACCCATGACTGTCCCCAATTGAGCTCAGAAGCTCAATGTCTATCATGACCTCTCTTTTAGAATGTCCAAGAGCAAGCAAACTATTCCTCCAGGAGAGGGCGCCAACAGACTACTAAAGAGATCATCATTACTCAAAGAAAACCCCAAAAACCAATGCATGATAGGAATAAACAGGTAACTTTCTTTGGAGTGGAAGCGGAGAGATCGCACCAGATGCCAATTCTAGATGTTATCACACCTGTGGTCACTGCAGCAGCAGGTGAATCCACTTTGTCCAAAAGGGATCTATTCCATTCAATTGCAAATGATCTAGATAAGACAGAGAACTGCAGCACGGGGACATAGCCGAGTTGGTCAGGTTGAGTGGTGATGAGTTTGCTATTTGGATGAATAAAGAAAGTCAAAAGTGTGAAAGATAAAAAACAAAAGGAGGAAGTGTGAAAAGTGAATGGGCCAAATTGAGGTGCATATGAAGACGTATGCTTTCTTCCAATTCATTAAATCGGGCTAATATGAATCAGGTGAATTGAGTTCTGCTTTTGGAAACTGGGTTAAGAAGGGGTGCACCGTTCCTGGAGGTACTGCAATACCAGGTCAATGCGTGGAGTGGACAGAGCAAGCTCTTTTTCCATCTCCCTGTTCTAAAAATCCATTTAATATATGGTCCCCAGATAGGGGACGTATCAGATATTAAACTGATAAGAACAGATACTACACTTGATCTTAGCCAAAAGGCCGAGAAGCGATAACCAGAATTGGTTTGGGCCTCGAGTGGCACCCTGGCCTATGCCGGACACATCTTAGGGAGAGAGAGCGAGAGGGAGACAAACCCACGCCTACACAAGACATTTTGTCACCCAAGCCAACCCTTGAAAAGGCTGCTTTGCAGAGCCAAAACAAGAAGAATGGTGCGTTTTGCAGCCGCCGCCCACTGCAATGAATCTGAATAACTCCTCCTTTAGGGCGCAAGCAACTCCCCTCCCCCTTGCAGTCTTTCCAATTCACGATACAAAAAGACGGACAGGACAGGTTGCCTGACTTTCCGTCACTGCCACCCTTTGCCATCCTTACCCGTAGAAAGCCCTTTCATCATCCCCAAACCCTAATCTTTTCCCTTTCCTTCCCAGCCCCCAAACCCTGCCCTCTGTACCTTTCTCACCACCCGCTTCCCTTCTCCTGTCATCCCCCTACCACCCGGGAAAAAAAGAGATTGCCCCCTCCTTCCACTAGCCCACCCTCCCACCCAAAGAACAACTTCTTCTGCGCAGCTTGTTTTCTAGGCAGCAGCGCTATTGTGATGTCATCGGGGGGCATTGTGACAAGCCGCCAGTGTTCCGTCTCTTCATGTTGTGCACAGTTCAAACGGAAAATACATCAACAGGCAGACTACAGAAAAGCTTACTATCAAAGGTTAGAGGGGGGCTTTCTCAGAGGGCTTTTTACAGTTTTTCTATTCCCAATTAGCCGTTTAAGTGTACTTATTGAAAGTAGTAATTCTTTCATAGGCCGCCCTTTCTTAGTATTTGACGTTCCTTATATTGCGGTATGAGGCTTCGCAGTAGGTTGCAAACATTCATCACCCATGACTGTCCCCAATTGAGCTCAGAAGCTCAATGTCTATCATGACCTCTCTTTTAGAATGTCCAAGAGCAAGCAAACTATTCCTCCAGGAGAGGGCGCCAACAGACTACTAAAGAGATCATCATTACTCAAAGAAAACCCCAAAAACCAATGCATGATAGGAATAAACAGGTAACTTTCTTTGGAGTGGAAGCGGAGAGATCGCACCAGATGCCAATTCTAGATGTTATCACACCTGTGGTCACTGCAGCAGCAGGTGAATCCACTTTGTCCAAAAGGGATCTATTCCATTCAATTGCAAATGATCTAGATAAGACAGAGAACTGCAGCACGGGGACATAGCCGAGTTGGTCAGGTTGAGTGGTGATGAGTTTGCTATTTGGATGAATAAAGAAAGTCAAAAGTGTGAAAGATAAAAAACAAAAGGAGGAAGTGTGAAAAGTGAATGGGCCAAATTGAGGTGCATATGAAGACGTATGCTTTCTTCCAATTCATTAAATCGGGCTAATATGAATCAGGTGAATTGAGTTCTGCTTTTGGAAACTGGGTTAAGAAGGGGTGCACCGTTCCTGGAGGTACTGCAATACCAGGTCAATGCGTGGAGTGGACAGAGCAAGCTCTTTTTCCATCTCCCTGTTCTAAAAATCCATTTAATATATGGTCCCCAGATAGGGGACGTATCAGATATTAAACTGATAAGAACAGATACTACACTTGATCTTAGCCAAAAGGCCGAGAAGCGATAACCAGAATTGGTTTGGGCCTCGAGTGGCACCCTGGCCTATGCCGGACACATCTTAGGGAGAGAGAGCGAGAGGGAGACAAACCCACGCCTACACAAGACATTTTGTCACCCAAGCCAACCCTTGAAAAGGCTGCTTTGCAGAGCCAAAACAAGAAGAATGGTGCGTTTTGCAGCCGCCGCCCACTGCAATGAATCTGAATAACTCCTCCTTTAGGGCGCAAGCAACTCCCCTCCCCCTTGCAGTCTTTCCAATTCACGATACAAAAAGACGGACAGGACAGGTTGCCTGACTTTCCGTCACTGCCACCCTTTGCCATCCTTACCCGTAGAAAGCCCTTTCATCATCCCCAAACCCTAATCTTTTCCCTTTCCTTCCCAGCCCCCAAACCCTGCCCTCTGTACCTTTCTCACCACCCGCTTCCCTTCTCCTGTCATCCCCCTACCACCCGGGAAAAAAAGAGATTGCCCCCTCCTTCCACTAGCCCACCCTCCCACCCAAAGAACAACTTCTTCTGCGCAGCTTGTTTTCTAGGCAGCAGCGCTATTGTGATGTCATCGGGGGGCATTGTGACAAGCCGCCAGTGTTCCGTCTCTTCATGTTGTGCACAGTTCAAACGGAAAATACATCAACAGGCAGACTACAGAAAAGCTTACTATCAAAGGTTAGAGGGGGGCTTTCTCAGAGGGCTTTTTACAGTTTTTCTATTCCCAATTAGCCGTTTAAGTGTACTTATTGAAAGTAGTAATTCTTTCATAGGCCGCCCTTTCTTAGTATTTGACGTTCCTTATATTGCGGTATGAGGCTTCGCAGTAGGTTGCAAACATTCATCACCCATGACTGTCCCCAATTGAGCTCAGAAGCTCAATGTCTATCATGACCTCTCTTTTAGAATGTCCAAGAGCAAGCAAACTATTCCTCCAGGAGAGGGCGCCAACAGACTACTAAAGAGATCATCATTACTCAAAGAAAACCCCAAAAACCAATGCATGATAGGAATAAACAGGTAACTTTCTTTGGAGTGGAAGCGGAGAGATCGCACCAGATGCCAATTCTAGATGTTATCACACCTGTGGTCACTGCAGCAGCAGGTGAATCCACTTTGTCCAAAAGGGATCTATTCCATTCAATTGCAAATGATCTAGATAAGACAGAGAACTGCAGCACGGGGACATAGCCGAGTTGGTCAGGTTGAGTGGTGATGAGTTTGCTATTTGGATGAATAAAGAAAGTCAAAAGTGTGAAAGATAAAAAACAAAAGGAGGAAGTGTGAAAAGTGAATGGGCCAAATTGAGGTGCATATGAAGACGTATGCTTTCTTCCAATTCATTAAATCGGGCTAATATGAATCAGGTGAATTGAGTTCTGCTTTTGGAAACTGGGTTAAGAAGGGGTGCACCGTTCCTGGAGGTACTGCAATACCAGGTCAATGCGTGGAGTGGACAGAGCAAGCTCTTTTTCCATCTCCCTGTTCTAAAAATCCATTTAATATATGGTCCCCAGATAGGGGACGTATCAGATATTAAACTGATAAGAACAGATACTACACTTGATCTTAGCCAAAAGGCCGAGAAGCGATAACCAGAATTGGTTTGGGCCTCGAGTGGCACCCTGGCCTATGCCGGACACATCTTAGGGAGAGAGAGCGAGAGGGAGACAAACCCACGCCTACACAAGACATTTTGTCACCCAAGCCAACCCTTGAAAAGGCTGCTTTGCAGAGCCAAAACAAGAAGAATGGTGCGTTTTGCAGCCGCCGCCCACTGCAATGAATCTGAATAACTCCTCCTTTAGGGCGCAAGCAACTCCCCTCCCCCTTGCAGTCTTTCCAATTCACGATACAAAAAGACGGACAGGACAGGTTGCCTGACTTTCCGTCACTGCCACCCTTTGCCATCCTTACCCGTAGAAAGCCCTTTCATCATCCCCAAACCCTAATCTTTTCCCTTTCCTTCCCAGCCCCCAAACCCTGCCCTCTGTACCTTTCTCACCACCCGCTTCCCTTCTCCTGTCATCCCCCTACCACCCGGGAAAAAAAGAGATTGCCCCCTACTTCCACTAGCCCACCCTCCCACCCAAAGAACAACTTCTTCTGCGCAGCTTGTTTTCTAGGCAGCAGCGCTATTGTGATGTCATCGGGGGGCATTGTGACAAGCCGCCAGTGTTCCGTCTCTTCATGTTGTGCACAGTTCAAACGGAAAATACATCAACAGGCAGACTACAGAAAAGCTTACTATCAAAGGTTAGAGGGGGGCTTTCTCAGAGGGCTTTTTACAGTTTTTCTATTCCCAATTAGCCGTTTAAGTGTACTTATTGAAAGTAGTAATTCTTTCATAGGCCGCCCTTTCTTAGTATTTGACGTTCCTTATATTGCGGTATGAGGCTTCGCAGTAGGTTGCAAACATTCATCACCCATGACTGTCCCCAATTGAGCTCAGAAGCTCAATGTCTATCATGACCTCTCTTTTAGAATGTCCAAGAGCAAGCAAACTATTCCTCCAGGAGAGGGCGCCAACAGACTACTAAAGAGATCATCATTACTCAAAGAAAACCCCAAAAACCAATGCATGATAGGAATAAACAGGTAACTTTCTTTGGAGTGGAAGCGGAGAGATCGCACCAGATGCCAATTCTAGATGTTATCACACCTGTGGTCACTGCAGCAGCAGGTGAATCCACTTTGTCCAAAAGGGATCTATTCCATTCAATTGCAAATGATCTAGATAAGACAGAGAACTGCAGCACGGGGACATAGCCGAGTTGGTCAGGTTGAGTGGTGATGAGTTTGCTATTTGGATGAATAAAGAAAGTCAAAAGTGTGAAAGATAAAAAACAAAAGGAGGAAGTGTGAAAAGTGAATGGGCCAAATTGAGGTGCATATGAAGACGTATGCTTTCTTCCAATTCATTAAATCGGGCTAATATGAATCAGGTGAATTGAGTTCTGCTTTTGGAAACTGGGTTAAGAAGGGGTGCACCGTTCCTGGAGGTACTGCAATACCAGGTCAATGCGTGGAGTGGACAGAGCAAGCTCTTTTTCCATCTCCCTGTTCTAAAAATCCATTTAATATATGGTCCCCAGATAGGGGACGTATCAGATATTAAACTGATAAGAACAGATACTACACTTGATCTTAGCCAAAAGGCCGAGAAGCGATAACCAGAATTGGTTTGGGCCTCGAGTGGCACCCTGGCCTATGCCGGACACATCTTAGGGAGAGAGAGCGAGAGGGAGACAAACCCACGCCTACACAAGACATTTTGTCACCCAAGCCAACCCTTGAAAAGGCTGCTTTGCAGAGCCAAAACAAGAAGAATGGTGCGTTTTGCAGCCGCCGCCCACTGCAATGAATCTGAATAACTCCTCCTTTAGGGCGCAAGCAACTCCCCTCCCCCTTGCAGTCTTTCCAATTCACGATACAAAAAGACGGACAGGACAGGTTGCCTGACTTTCCGTCACTGCCACCCTTTGCCATCCTTACCCGTAGAAAGCCCTTTCATCATCCCCAAACCCTAATCTTTTCCCTTTCCTTCCCAGCCCCCAAACCCTGCCCTCTGTACCTTTCTCACCACCCGCTTCCCTTCTCCTGTCATCCCCCTACCACCCGGGAAAAAAAGAGATTGCCCCCTCCTTCCACTAGCCCACCCTCCCACCCAAAGAACAACTTCTTCTGCGCAGCTTGTTTTCTAGGCAGCAGCGCTATTGTGATGTCATCGGGGGGCATTGTGACAAGCCGCCAGTGTTCCGTCTCTTCATGTTGTGCACAGTTCAAACGGAAAATACATCAACAGGCAGACTACAGAAAAGCTTACTATCAAAGGTTAGAGGGGGGCTTTCTCAGAGGGCTTTTTACAGTTTTTCTATTCCCAATTAGCCGTTTAAGTGTACTTATTGAAAGTAGTAATTCTTTCATAGGCCGCCCTTTCTTAGTATTTGACGTTCCTTATATTGCGGTATGAGGCTTCGCAGTAGGTTGCAAACATTCATCACCCATGACTGTCCCCAATTGAGCTCAGAAGCTCAATGTCTATCATGACCTCTCTTTTAGAATGTCCAAGAGCAAGCAAACTATTCCTCCAGGAGAGGGCGCCAACAGACTACTAAAGAGATCATCATTACTCAAAGAAAACCCCAAAAACCAATGCATGATAGGAATAAACAGGTAACTTTCTTTGGAGTGGAAGCGGAGAGATCGCACCAGATGCCAATTCTAGATGTTATCACACCTGTGGTCACTGCAGCAGCAGGTGAATCCACTTTGTCCAAAAGGGATCTATTCCATTCAATTGCAAATGATCTAGATAAGACAGAGAACTGCAGCACGGGGACATAGCCGAGTTGGTCAGGTTGAGTGGTGATGAGTTTGCTATTTGGATGAATAAAGAAAGTCAAAAGTGTGAAAGATAAAAAACAAAAGGAGGAAGTGTGAAAAGTGAATGGGCCAAATTGAGGTGCATATGAAGACGTATGCTTTCTTCCAATTCATTAAATCGGGCTAATATGAATCAGGTGAATTGAGTTCTGCTTTTGGAAACTGGGTTAAGAAGGGGTGCACCGTTCCTGGAGGTACTGCAATACCAGGTCAATGCGTGGAGTGGACAGAGCAAGCTCTTTTTCCATCTCCCTGTTCTAAAAATCCATTTAATATATGGTCCCCAGATAGGGGACGTATCAGATATTAAACTGATAAGAACAGATTTGATTTAACAGCATCTTTATTATCATGCACTACTCACAAAAAGGTAACAAACCGTGTACAGTGCCGCAGCCCCGTACACACAGAACTATACAATCCTTCTTACATAGCCATAGAGTACGACGCACTAAACTATACATCACACTCCTATGCTTATCCATAACACTCAAGCTGAAAGAAAAAGTTAGACAATAAATAACGACGAACCGGCGATTGGGGGATGGGGGTAGGGGAAAAGGGGGATAGGGTGGGGAAATCACAGGCCCGAAGCTTTATTGAAAGACGCACATAACGGGAAAAGGAGGGAGGGGGCATGGAAGAGGTCTAAACCTCCTCCTCGGCGCTGTCGTCCGGACTGTCCATGATGGAATAGTCTCTGAGCAGGCTGTGGATCAGCCTGCGGCAATCCTGGATAGACATCCTCTCCCTCTTCAAGATGAGCCGGTTCCTGGCGACCCAAATAGCGTCCTTAAAGCAGTTCATAAGGCGCCAAGCCTCCTGGATGGCTCCAACGGTGTGAGTCCCAGGGAAGAGTCCATAAAGTACGGAATGGTACGATAGGCTCTCTCTGGGGACGGAGTTCCTCAGGTCATCCTCCAGGGCAACCAACAGGCGCTGTGCGAAACGGCAGTCCCAAAAGGCGTGCAGCGATGTTTCCTCCACGAAGGGGCACCTTGGGCAGTACCGGGTTTTGCACAGGTTCCGGGCGTGCATGAATGACCGGACGGGCAGTCCGCCCTGTATCGCCATCCATGACAAGTCCTTGTGCCCGTTGGTCAATCCAGCCGATGACACGTTTGTCCAAACAGTCTCCAGTGTGTCGTGATGAAGTCCTGGAATGTTCTCCATTTCGTCCTTGGCTCTGATGAGTTTGTGGATAGTCTTTGGCTTCCACAAATCAGGCTTGAGTCCCTCCAGTTGGTGTTCCCTCACAAACCGAACCACGTCTCCGTAGAACCATGGCGCCGTCCAGTTGTAGGGGAAGGAGCTGTCCCACTTGTCCCAGCCTAACCGTCTCCAAAGGGGGAGCAGGAAGAAGCGAGACATGGACCCACCCGCGGAACCTCTCTTGACTCGCAGAGTTCGGCGAACGCAGTCACATACGAAGGAGGATCGCAGGAGGGTGGGGATATCGGGTACGCCCTTCCCACCCTTGCGAGGATCCTTGTACATGATGCTCCGCTTTACTCTGTCCATCTTGGATCCCCAGACAAAACGAAACACCGTCCTGGTAATGGCCCTGCACACGGTGGCAAGGGGGGGCCAGGCCTGGGCCGTGTACTGCAGCACGGGCAGTACCTCGTTACGCAGGACCAGTGCTTTGCCCTCACAGGTGAGGCGTCTGAGGCTCCACAGACCGATCCGTTGGGTGATCTTGGTCAAGCGTTCCTCCCAGGACTTGAGGGCTGCTCCTTCCTTCCCGAACCAGACTCCAAGAACCTTGATGAAATCCGGCTGGATGCTGAAAGGGAAGGGGGCGGAAGAGGCCGGCTGCCAGTCCCCGAAGAGCATGGCTTCCGACTTCCCGCAGTTGACTTTGGCTCCCGAAGCCCGTCCGAAGGTCTCACAGGTCTGGACGAGGGTGTCGACTGAGCGCCGGTCCGCGCAGAAGACAGTCACGTCGTCCATGTAGAGCGAGCACTTGACCTCGAAGCGTTCTGGTCCTGGTGCGGTGATCCCTCTGATCTCTCCATTCCGCCGGATAGCCTCTGCAAAGAGTTCTATAACA
Organism: Anomaloglossus baeobatrachus; assembly: GCF_048569485.1. Taxonomy (NCBI): domain Eukaryota; kingdom Metazoa; phylum Chordata; class Amphibia; order Anura; family Aromobatidae; genus Anomaloglossus; species Anomaloglossus baeobatrachus. Next base: position 156,658 of record NW_027444989.1, read on the forward strand.
CAAACAAAAAGAAGAGGTGACAGAGGACAGCCTTGTCTGACCCCTGAGAGGACCGGGAAGGGGTCAGTCTTCCAGCCGTTCACCAACACCGAGCTGTGAATATCAAAATACATTAGTTGGACATACAAGCAAAACATGTTACCCAAACCTAACCTGTGCAGAGCTTTGCCCAGGAACTCATGGGAAACACGGTCGAAGGCCTTTTCCTGATCCAACGAGATCAGGGCTGCGTGCACCCGGCGGGCTTTGATGTACTCGACCGTGTCCCGCATGAGAGCCAGGCTGTCTGCGATGCGACGTCCGGGGATGCCGCAGGTCTGATCCGGGTGGATGATCCGTCCGATAACAGTCTTCAATCTCGTTGCCATCGTCTTGGCCAGGATCTTGTAGTCGACGTTCAGAAGGGTGATGGGACGCCAATTCTTCAGGTCGCACCTCTCTCCTTTACGCTTGTACAGGATCGTGACCATTCCTTCCCTCAGAGATGGAGGCATTCTGCCCTCCACCACCATCTCCTCATACAGCCCTAACAGGTCCGGACAGATTAGGTCTCCCAGCGCTACATAGAGCTCTGCTGGGAGGCCGTCACTGCCCGGTGTCCTGCCAGAACTAAAGGATTTGGCGGCCGAGAGCAGCTCGTCCACCGTCAGAGGAACATCCATGGCCGCCGCGTCTGCAGGGTCAAGATGGTTAGTGATACCTGACAGGAACTTATCGGCGGCCTCGGGGTCAGTAGTCTTGCGGGCGTAGAGTTCGCTGTAGAAGTCGCTGACGACCTTCATCACGTTCTCTTTCCCGCGTCGCATGTTTCCACTCTCGTCTCGTAGTTCATTCATGGGCGTGTGACCGGCGTGGAGTTTCCTGAAAAAGAACGAGTTACATTTCTCACCCTTCTCCAGGTTCTCCACTTTGGAACGGAAGACAATTCGCTCGGACTCCTCCTCGAAGTGCCTTTTCAGGCTCCTCTTAGTCTCCTCCAGCTCCTCTCTCACGTCCCAGCCGCATCGAAGAAGGTCCTGCAGGGAACGCAGCTCACGCTGGAGTCTCCTGAAGTCCCTCCTCTTCAGACACGCCTGTTGTTGACTCTTTGCCTGAAAGAAGAAACGGAACTCGAGTTTAACGTATTCCCACCAGTCAGAAACAGACTGGAAGCCCGCCTTGTAGGCCCGCCACGTGGAGTAGGCAGCTCTAAGCTCCTCCAGAATCTCACCCTTTTCCAGCAGAGAGCAGTTCAGCTTCCAGGAGCCCGGGCCAATGGGGAAGCCATGGCCCAGCACACCTTGAAAGTGAATGGCTCTGTGGTCAGAGAAGAAGCAGGGGACCATCGAGTGCCCACTCCGCCCAACCGCCCGAGAGGTAAACACAAAGTCAATCCTGGAACGCAGCGAGCCATCGGATCGGCACCATGAATAGTTCACGGATCCGTGTCCGATGGAGCCAACAACGTCCACAAGAGAGGCTTCGGTCACCATCTCAATGAGCAGTTTGGATGTGACGTCCAACTTGGCAGCCGTTCCAGAACTGCGTCCATCCTCCTCAATCGGGCAGTTGAAATCCCCGGCCATCACTACCGTCCTGGCGGTAGCGAGCTGAGGGCGCAGGGCTTGGAGGAGCTCCAGTCGATCGCTCTTCACAGGAGAAGCATACACATTGATGAACCTGACAGGTTCTCCCGCCCAGGTGCCATCCACGAGCAGTAACCTGCCGCAGACGATTTCCTGAACAGAGTCCAATGTGAAGGCGCTTCCCCTGATCAGCACGGCGACCCCCGCGGACCTACAGTCGCCCCCGCCAGACCAGTAGGATGGGCCATGGGTCCACTCCCTGGCCAGATGGTTGAAGGACCTAGAGGAGGGAAGGGAGCATTCCTGCAGGAAAAATACATCACTAGACTGAGTGTTAAGGAACGCAAAAATTGTCTGACGTCGGAACTTGTCTCTGATGCTCCTAACATTAATGGAAAAGATGTTAATGTTAGCAGTCATTGGAGGAAAGAGAAAGTTAGAGCAGGCGGTGTGCCTTAGTTACCACTCCGGTCGGGCGGTTCTTCCTCTTTGGCACCTGCTGGTAAGGGTATCTCCAGCAGACCCTCTTCTGCTAGCTGATCAAGCAGGGATGGTGCCTCAGTGGCTTCCGACTCCTCCATTTCTTCTTCGGCCACAAGGGACTCCACCATCTGCTCCAACACGTCCGGTTCTGGGAGGAGGCCATCCTCCTCTTCCTGGGGTGGGTTAAGGTCCACAATGAACAGCTTGGAAGGTTCTGCGACAGGACTATCTTCCACCTTCCTTTTCCTTTGGCCTGTACCTGAGGAGACAAGAGCTGGAAAATCCTCCTCGGTGAAAAGTGCAAGAGTGCTGAGGCCCTCTGCTCTCATGGTCTGGGGAGGGAGAGTGGGCTTTGGGGGGGGGGTGAGGAGACCGACTGAGGAGTAGGGAAATGAGGTGGAGGTAGTGGAATCCTCAGTAGGGTTGGCCGGGGGGGGAGGGGTTTGGACAGGGGTGACAGGGGGGGGGACCAGGGAGGGGGCAACAGTTTTCTTACCCTTCTTTTCCCTGGACTCCGTGGCTGCTGGGGCATCGGCTGGAGCCACGGTCGCCGGGTTCTTGGCCGCCTTGTCCTTGGCCTCTGTGGCCTTGGTCGTAGCTGCCTTGGTCGACGAGGCTGTGACTACCCGATACTGGGTCGCCGCGGCAACCCTTGCCCAGGATTTCTCCCGCTGTGGGCAGTCCTTGTAAAGGTGGTCCGCCTGTCCACATAGGTTGCAAGTCTTCTTCTTTGGGCAGTCCTTGGAGCTGTGTCCTGTCACCCGGCAAACCCTGCAGGCGTCCTCCTTGCAGGTCTTCATCGAATGCCCTTTCCCGCCACATTTCCTGCAGTTGTGTGGCATGTCCGGGTAGTAGATGAGACCAAAGGAGTTTCCCAGAGAGAATGTCGGGGGCAGGTGCTGGAGACCATCCTCGGATGCTGGTTCCCTGTAGAGTCGAACGGTTACTGACCACTTACCCGTCCAGAATCCGTTGCCGTTAAGGATGTGGGATGGCTCCCTCACCACTGTGCAGAGACGTCCCAGGAACGTGGAGATGTCTCTTCCTGGGGTGTGCGGGTTCCGCATGGAGACCGTGATCCTCTTCTCATCCCTCTGTATAGGACAGGATCCTAAAAAAGAATGAAAAGGGGAGTCCGGCATCGCTGCGTTCATCGCCTCCCAGTATCTCCTGCAGGCATTCACCGTGGCAAAGGTTACCAGAAAAATGCCAGTCATGAAGGTCTGGACACTAAGGGTTTCCGCCCTGGAGAAGCCCTGATCCAGAATCATCTTCTTGCAGAACACGTCGCTGGACATGTCCGGCAACCTACCATCCACCGCCTTTAGCTTCAGGGCGACCGTCTGCCGCATCCAAGGCTCCAGGGTTGGAGCCTTTTCAGGCGGCGTCCGGGCTCCCTCCGGCTGGCTGGCGTCGGAGGTAGGGGCCTCTTGGGCCGAAGAAGCCTCTGGATGAGCCTTCCTGGAGGTCCCTGGGTCCTGAGCCTTCTTGGCTGCCTTCTCTGGCTTGCTTGCCATGGCTGGTTCCTGCTTGAGTTCCCGGAGCTGGATCTTGGATTCTTCTCCGGGTGTCTTCTCCCGCTGTGTTCCTCCTCGAAGTTCCTCTGGTCTCCCCAAGTCTTCTCCGAGCCTTCGTCTTCTTGCTTCTTTCTGCCAAGCTCTTCTTCCGTCCGATCTCCCTCTTCCGGTCTCGGCTGGGCTTTGGAGCTCGTCTCCCTGATCGTATCTCGTCAAGTGTAGCTAGCTCAGTTTGTTCTGATAAGAACAGATACTACACTTGATCTTAGCCAAAAGGCCGAGAAGCGATAACCAGAATTGGTTTGGGCCTCGAGTGGCACCCTGGCCTATGCCGGACACATCTTAGGGAGAGAGAGCGAGAGGGAGACAAACCCACGCCTACACAAGACATTTTGTCACCCAAGCCAACCCTTGAAAAGGCTGCTTTGCAGAGCCAAAACAAGAAGAATGGTGCGTTTTGCAGCCGCCGCCCACTGCAATGAATCTGAATAACTCCTCCTTTAGGGCGCAAGCAACTCCCCTCCCCCTTGCAGTCTTTCCAATTCACGATACAAAAAGACGGACAGGACAGGTTGCCTGACTTTCCGTCACTGCCACCCTTTGCCATCCTTACCCGTAGAAAGCCCTTTCATCATCCCCAAACCCTAATCTTTTCCCTTTCCTTCCCAGCCCCCAAACCCTGCCCTCTGTACCTTTCTCACCACCCGCTTCCCTTCTCCTGTCATCCCCCTACCACCCGGGAAAAAAAGAGATTGCCCCCTCCTTCCACTAGCCCACCCTCCCACCCAAAGAACAACTTCTTCTGCGCAGCTTGTTTTCTAGGCAGCAGCGCTATTGTGATGTCATCGGGGGGCATTGTGACAAGCCGCCAGTGTTCCGTCTCTTCATGTTGTGCACAGTTCAAACGGAAAATACATCAACAGGCAGACTACAGAAAAGCTTACTATCAAAGGTTAGAGGGGGGCTTTCTCAGAGGGCTTTTTACAGTTTTTCTATTCCCAATTAGCCGTTTAAGTGTACTTATTGAAAGTAGTAATTCTTTCATAGGCCGCCCTTTCTTAGTATTTGACGTTCCTTATATTGCGGTATGAGGCTTCGCAGTAGGTTGCAAACATTCATCACCCATGACTGTCCCCAATTGAGCTCAGAAGCTCAATGTCTATCATGACCTCTCTTTTAGAATGTCCAAGAGCAAGCAAACTATTCCTCCAGGAGAGGGCGCCAACAGACTACTAAAGAGATCATCATTACTCAAAGAAAACCCCAAAAACCAATGCATGATAGGAATAAACAGGTAACTTTCTTTGGAGTGGAAGCGGAGAGATCGCACCAGATGCCAATTCTAGATGTTATCACACCTGTGGTCACTGCAGCAGCAGGTGAATCCACTTTGTCCAAAAGGGATCTATTCCATTCAATTGCAAATGATCTAGATAAGACAGAGAACTGCAGCACGGGGACATAGCCGAGTTGGTCAGGTTGAGTGGTGATGAGTTTGCTATTTGGATGAATAAAGAAAGTCAAAAGTGTGAAAGATAAAAAACAAAAGGAGGAAGTGTGAAAAGTGAATGGGCCAAATTGAGGTGCATATGAAGACGTATGCTTTCTTCCAATTCATTAAATCGGGCTAATATGAATCAGGTGAATTGAGTTCTGCTTTTGGAAACTGGGTTAAGAAGGGGTGCACCGTTCCTGGAGGTACTGCAATACCAGGTCAATGCGTGGAGTGGACAGAGCAAGCTCTTTTTCCATCTCCCTGTTCTAAAAATCCATTTAATATATGGTCCCCAGATAGGGGACGTATCAGATATTAAACTGATAAGAACAGATACTACACTTGATCTTAGCCAAAAGGCCGAGAAGCGATAACCAGAATTGGTTTGGGCCTCGAGTGGCACCCTGGCCTATGCCGGACACATCTTAGGGAGAGAGAGCGAGAGGGAGACAAACCCACGCCTACACAAGACATTTTGTCACCCAAGCCAACCCTTGAAAAGGCTGCTTTGCAGAGCCAAAACAAGAAGAATGGTGCGTTTTGCAGCCGCCGCCCACTGCAATGAATCTGAATAACTCCTCCTTTAGGGCGCAAGCAACTCCCCTCCCCCTTGCAGTCTTTCCAATTCACGATACAAAAAGACGGACAGGACAGGTTGCCTGACTTTCCGTCACTGCCACCCTTTGCCATCCTTACCCGTAGAAAGCCCTTTCATCATCCCCAAACCCTAATCTTTTCCCTTTCCTTCCCAGCCCCCAAACCCTGCCCTCTGTACCTTTCTCACCACCCGCTTCCCTTCTCCTGTCATCCCCCTACCACCCGGGAAAAAAAGAGATTGCCCCCTCCTTCCACTAGCCCACCCTCCCACCCAAAGAACAACTTCTTCTGCGCAGCTTGTTTTCTAGGCAGCAGCGCTATTGTGATGTCATCGGGGGGCATTGTGACAAGCCGCCAGTGTTCCGTCTCTTCATGTTGTGCACAGTTCAAACGGAAAATACATCAACAGGCAGACTACAGAAAAGCTTACTATCAAAGGTTAGAGGGGGGCTTTCTCAGAGGGCTTTTTACAGTTTTTCTATTCCCAATTAGCCGTTTAAGTGTACTTATTGAAAGTAGTAATTCTTTCATAGGCCGCCCTTTCTTAGTATTTGACGTTCCTTATATTGCGGTATGAGGCTTCGCAGTAGGTTGCAAACATTCATCACCCATGACTGTCCCCAATTGAGCTCAGAAGCTCAATGTCTATCATGACCTCTCTTTTAGAATGTCCAAGAGCAAGCAAACTATTCCTCCAGGAGAGGGCGCCAACAGACTACTAAAGAGATCATCATTACTCAAAGAAAACCCCAAAAACCAATGCATGATAGGAATAAACAGGTAACTTTCTTTGGAGTGGAAGCGGAGAGATCGCACCAGATGCCAATTCTAGATGTTATCACACCTGTGGTCACTGCAGCAGCAGGTGAATCCACTTTGTCCAAAAGGGATCTATTCCATTCAATTGCAAATGATCTAGATAAGACAGAGAACTGCAGCACGGGGACATAGCCGAGTTGGTCAGGTTGAGTGGTGATGAGTTTGCTATTTGGATGAATAAAGAAAGTCAAAAGTGTGAAAGATAAAAAACAAAAGGAGGAAGTGTGAAAAGTGAATGGGCCAAATTGAGGTGCATATGAAGACGTATGCTTTCTTCCAATTCATTAAATCGGGCTAATATGAATCAGGTGAATTGAGTTCTGCTTTTGGAAACTGGGTTAAGAAGGGGTGCACCGTTCCTGGAGGTACTGCAATACCAGGTCAATGCGTGGAGTGGACAGAGCAAGCTCTTTTTCCATCTCCCTGTTCTAAAAATCCATTTAATATATGGTCCCCAGATAGGGGACGTATCAGATATTAAACTGATAAGAACAGAT